>NC_138306.1:60737500-61020000 GCF_965601325.2 Salmo salar | reverse complement strand
TTTCTCTCTCTACTTAATGACTATCATGTGACTAGAGACGTCTTTCAGCTCCACATTATTACAGCTCTTTGCTCACAATGTTCAGTTTCTGTCTCAACACTCTGACTCAGCCCCTGTTGGCTCCAGATCTCTGAGACTCTATGCAACTCACAGTAAATAAATCTCAACAGGCTTTTTAACTATTCTAATGGGACTAATTGGCATTCATGAAGCAGTATCTTGCCTCTTCCCCTCACTGGCACAAACAGACCAGCTTTTAACCATAACTTAAACAGACCAACAGACAGCCAGGAGGCCCTGCCTGGTTCTAACATGACTTAAACAGACCAACAGACAGCCAGGAGACCCTGCCTGGTTCTAACATGACTTAAACAGACCAACAGACAGACAGGAGGCCCTGCCTGGTTCTAACATGACTTAAACAAATGTCAATATGCCTTGTACACTGTTGTTTAGGATAGTTATCATTGTTTTAGTTTACTGCGGAGCCCAAGTCCCACTCAACATGCCTCAGATACCTCTGTCCTACCTCCCACAAATGTGGTGACCTCATCCAGCATAACTAGTGCCTCCAGAGATGCAACCTCTCTTATTGTCACTCAGTGCCTGGGTTTACCTCTACTGTACCCGCACCCCACCATACCCGTCTGTACATTATGCCCTGAATCTATTCTACCGCGCCCAGAAATCTGCTCCTTTTATTCTCTGTCCCCAACGCACTAGACGACCAGTTCTTATAGCCTTTAGCCGTACCCTCATCCTACTCCTCCTCTGTTCCTCAGGTGATGTGGAGGTTAACCCAGGCCCTGCGTGTCGCCAGGCACTCCAATTTGTTGACTTCTGTAACCGAAAAAGCCTTGGGTTCATGCATGTTAACATCAGAAGCTTCCTCCCTAACTTTGTTTTACTCACTGCTTTAGCACACTACGCCAACCATGATGTCCTTGCCATGTCCGAATCCTGGCTTAGGAAGGCCACCAAAAATTCGGAGATTTCCATACCCAACTACAACATTTTCCGTCAAGATATAACTGCCAAAGGGGGAGGATTTGCAATTTACTCCAGAGATAGCCTGCAAAGTTCTGTCATACTTTCCAGGTCTATGCCTAAACAGTTTGAGTTTCTAATTAAAAAAATTAATCTCTCCAGAAATAAGTCTCACTGTTGCCGCCTGTTATAGACCCCCCTCAGCTCCCAGCTGTGCTCTGGACAACATATGTGAATTGATTGCCCCCCCCATCTATCGTCAGAGTTCGTACTGCTAGGTGACCTAAACTGGGATATGCTTAACACCCCAGCCATCCTACAATCTAAGCTTGATGCCCTCAATCTCACACAAATTATTAATGAACCCACCAGGTGTTGTACCCCAAATCCGTAAACACGGGCACCCTCATAGATATCATCCTGACCAACATGCCCTTTAAATACACCTCTGCTGTCTTCAATCAGGACCTCAGCGATCACTGCCTCATATCCTGCACCCGTAATGGGTTCGCGGTCAAACGACCACCCCTCATCACTATCAAACGCTCCCTAAAACACTTCAGCGAGCAGGCCTTTCTAATATTACCTGGCCCAGGTATCCTGGAAGGATATTGACCTCATCCCATCAGTCGAGGATGCCTGGTCGTTCTTTAAAAGTAATTTCCTCACCATCTTAAATAAGCAATGCCCTTTCAAAAAATCTAGAACTAAGAACAGATATAGCCCTTGGTTCACTTCAGACCTGACTGCCCTCGATCAGCACAATAACATTCTGTGGCGGACTGCATTAGCATTGAATAGTCTGCGCGATATGCTACTTTTCAGGGAAGTCAGGAACCAATACACGTAGTCAGTCAGGAAAGCTAAGGCCAGCTTTTTCAAACAGAAATTTGCATCCTGTAGCTCTAACTCCAAAAAGTTTTGGGACACTAAAGTCCATGGAGAATTAGAACACCTCCTCCCAGCTGCCCACTGCACTGAGGCTAGGAAACACTGTCACCACTGATAAATCCACTATAATCGATCATTTCAATAAGCATTTCTCTACGGCTGGCCATGCCTTCCTCCTGGCTACCCCAACCCCAGCCAACAGCTCAGCTCAGCACCCCCCCCCCCCCCCCCCCCGCAGCTACTTGCCCCAGCCTCCCCAGCTTCTTCTTCACCCAAATCAAGACAGCAGATGTTCTGAAAGAGCTGCAAAACCTGGACCCGTGCAAATCAGCTGGGCTAGACAACCTGGACCCTCTCTTTCTAAAATGATCTGCCAAAATTGTTGCAACCCCTCTGTTCAACCTCTTTTGTATCGTCCGAGATCCCTACAGATTCGAAAGCTGCCGCGGTCATCCCCCTCTTCAAAAGAGGGTGACACTCTAGACCCAAACTGTTATAGACCTATATCCATCCTGCCCTGCCTTTCTAAAGTCTTCGAAAGCCAAGTTAATTAACAGATCACTGACCATTTCGAATCCCACCGTACCTTCTCCACTGTGCAATCTGGTTTCCGAGCTGGTCATGGGTGCACCTCAGCCACGCTCAAGGTCCTAAACGATATCATAACCACCATCGATAAAAGACAGTACTGTGCAGCAGTCTTCATCGACCTGACCAAGGATTTCGACTCTGTCAATCACCGTATTCTTATCGGCAGACTCAACAGCCTTGGTTTCTCAAATGACTGCCTCGCCTGGTTCACCAACTACTTCTCAGATAGAGTTCAGTGTGTCAAATCGGAGGGCCTGTTGTCCGAACCTCTGGCAGTCTCTATGGGGATGCCACAGGGTTCAATTCTCAGGACGACTCTCTTCTCTGTATACATCAATGATGTCGCTCTTGCTGCGGGTGATTCCCTGATCCACCTCTATGCATGCGACACCATTCAGCATCACTACTCTGGACGGTTCTGACTTAGAATATGTGGACAACTACAAATACCTAGGTGTCTGGTTAGACTGTAAACTCTCCTTCCAGACTCATATTAAACATCTCCAATACAAATTAAATCTAGAATCTGCTTCCTATTTCGCAACAAAGCCTCCTTCACTCACACTGCCAAACATACCCTCGTAAAACTGACTATCCTACCGATCCTCGACTTCGGCGATGTCATATACAAAATAGCTTCCAACACTGTACTCAGCAAACTGGATGCAATCTATCACAGTGCTATCCGTTTTGTCACTAAAGCCCCTTATACCACCCACCACTGCGACCTGTATGCTCTAGTCGGCTGGCCCTCGCTACATATTCGTCGCCAGACCCACTGGCTCCAGGTCATCTATAAGTCTATGCTAGGTAAAGATCCACCTTACCTCAGCTCACTGGTCACGATAACAACACCCACCCGTAGCACGCGCTCCAGCAGGTATATCTCATTGGTCATCCCCAAAGCCAACACCTCCTTTGGCTGCCTTTCCTTCCAGTTCTCTGCTGCCATTGACTGGAACGAATTGCAAAAATCGCTGAAGCTGGAGACTTATATTTCCCTCACTAACTTTAAGCATCAGCTATCTGAGCAGCTAACCGATCGCTGCAGCTGTACACAGCCCATCTGTAAATAGCCCACCCAATCTACCTACCTCATCCCCATATTGTTTTTATTTACTTTTATGCTCTTTTGCACACCAGTATCACTATTTGCACATCACCATCTGCTCATCTATCACTCCAGTGTTAATCTGCTAAATTGCAGTTACTTCGCTACTATGGCCTATTTATTAAATTACCTCCTCATGCCATTTGCACACAGTGTATATAGACTTTTTTTCTTCTATTGTGTCATTGACTGTACGCTTGTTTATTCCATGTGTAACTCTGTGTTGTTGTTTGTGTCGCACTGCTTTGCTTTATCTTGGCCAGGTCGCAGTTGTAAATGAGAACTTGTTCTCAACTAGCCTACCTGGTTAAATAAAGGTGACGGACAGAATGATGAGGGCTGGTGTTGCTGTGGTACATGCAGCAACAGAGGAGACCTCTGAAACAATACACACTGGTTAAGTGGGCCCTGGTCAAAAGTAGTGCACTATATAGGCAATAGAGTGCCATGTTGGATGCATTCACAGGGTTCAGAAGCTGCATGGTATTTACCAGTGATGTTAATTGGGATGACGCAGGATGGGATGACTTGTGAGTCACTCTTCATCCTCTCCTGAGGTGTGGGCAGTGGGAGAACTCTGGACCAGTTAGTCTGCTTGTCCAGCGTGGAGGGAACGTTAGGGACAGGGTGCCGAGGTCGTTGGCCGAGACGGTCAGATGGAGCAGCCTGAAACAGACGGACAGTAAGTGGTGGTGAGGGTGAGGGGTTGGGTTATGGTTAAGGTTAGGTTAATGTAGCTGGGTTACAGCAGAGTTACATGCAGATGGTTAGGGTTATTGTCATTGATCCATAATAGTGATTTAATAAAAACATGATCACAGTTAGAAGTATCCTATAACATGCACAAAGACAACATTTGAACTATCTATAAAAAAAAAAAAAGTCAACTTCATGCAGGGCCATAACCTGAGACATAACTATAACACACAAAGACATTCATTGAGCACAACACATTTAGGTCTGGCATTGGAAGACAGTTCTTCCACAGTCAGAGGACCATCAGACAGAACACTACAGGACAGGTATCAATAGGATAGAAGAGATAAAGAGATAGATGTACTGTATGTAACTGATATACAGTACCAGTCAAAAGTTTGGACACACCTACTCATTCAAGGGTTTTTATTTTTACTATTTTCTACATTGTAAAATAGTGAAGAAATCAAAACTATGAAATAACACATATGGAATCATGTAGTAACCAAAAAAGTGTTAAATAAATCAAAATATATTTTATATTCTTCAAAGTAGCCACCCTTTGCCTTGATGGCAGATTTGCGCACTCTTGGCATTCTCTCAACCAGCTTCATGAGGTAGTCACCAGGAATGCATTTCAATAAACAGGTGTGCTTTGTTAAGTGTATTTGTGGAATTTCTTTCCTTCTTAATGCATTCAGTTGTGTTGTGACATGGTAGGGGTGGTATGGCAAGGTAGGGGTGGCATACAGTGATAGACCTATTTGGTAAAAGACCAAGTTAATATTATGGCAAGAACAGCTCAAATAAGCAAAGAGAAACAACAGTCCATCATCACTTTAAGACATGAAGGTCAGTCAATCTGGAAAATGTAAAATAACTTTGAACATTTCTTCAAGTGCAGTCGCAAAAACCATCAAGCGCTCTGATGAAACTGGCTCTCATAACGACCGCCACAGGAAAGGAAGACCCAGAGTTACCTCTGCTGCAGAGGATAAGTTCATTAGAGTTAACTGCACCTCAGAGTGCAGCCCAAATAAATGCTTCACAGAGTTCAAGTAACAGACACATCTCAACAACTGTTCAGAGGAGACAGCATGAAATCAGGTCTTCGTGGTCAAATTGCTGCAAAGTAACCACTACTAAAGGACACCAATAAGAAGACTTGCCTTGGGCCAAGAAACACAAGCAATGGACATTAGACCGGTGGAAATCTGTCAATGAGTGCAATTTGAGATTTATGGTTCCAACCACCATGTCTTTGTGAGAAGCAGAGTAGCTGAACGGATGACCTCCGTATGTGTGCTTCCCACCGTGAAGCATGGAGGAGGTGGCGTGATGGTGCTTTGCTGTGATTTATTTAGAATCCAAGGCACACTTAACCAGCATTGCTACCACAGCATTCTGCAGCGATACGCCATCCCATCTGGTTTGCGCTTAGTGTGACTATCATTTGTTTTTCAACAGGACAATGACCCCAACACACCTCCAGGCTGTGTAAGGGCTATTTGACCAAGGAGAGTGATGGAGTGCTGCATCAGATGACCTGGTCTCCCCAATCACCTGATCTCAACCCAATTGAGATGGTTTGGGATGAGTTGGACCGCAGAGTGAAGGAAAAGCAGCCAACTGCATGTCGCTCCGCTCCCCGTAACAAGCCGCTCCGCTCCCCGTAACAAGCCGCTCCGCTCCCCGTAACATACCGCTCTGCTCCCGAAAACAAGCCGCTCCGTAACAGGCCGCCCCGTAACATGCCGCCCCGTAACATGCCGCTCCGCTCCCCGTAACATGTCGCCCCGTAACATGCCGCTCCGCTCCCCGTAACATGCCGCTCCGCTCCCCGTAACATGCCGCCCCGTAACATGCCGCTCCGCTCCCCGTAACATGCCGCTCCGCTCCCCGTAACATGCCGCCCCGTAACATGCCGCTCCGCTCCCCGTAGCATGCCACCCCTCTCCCCGTAACATGCTGTCCTGCTCCCCGTAACATGCCGCTCCCGTAACAAGCCGCCGCTCCGCTCCCCGTAACAAGCCGCCGCTCCGCTCCCCGTAACAAGCCGCCGCTCCGCTCCCCGTAACAAGCCGCCGCTCCGCTCCCCTCCCCTCCCCGTAACATGCCGCTCCGCTCCCCGTAACATGCCGCTCCGTAACATGCCGCCCCGTAACATGCCGCCCCGTAACATGCCGCCCCGTAACATGCCGCCCCGTAACATGCCGCCCCTCTCCCCGCACCAAGTCGCTCCCCGCTACAAGCCGCGCCGTTCCCCGCAACAAGCCGCTCCGCTCCCCGCAACAAGCCACTCCACTCTCCCACTCCCCGTAACAAGCCGCGCAGCTCCCCATAACAAGCCGCCGCTCCGCTCCCCGTAACATGCTGCCCCGTAACATGCCGCTCCGCTCCCCGTAACAAGCCGCCACTCCGCTCCCCGTAACGAGCCGCCGCTCCACTCCCCGTAACGAGCCGCTCCGTAACATGCCGCCTCGTAACGTCGCCCCGTAACATGCCGCTCCGCTCCCCGTAACATGCCACCCCTCTCCCCATAACATGCCACCCCTCTCCCCGTAACATGCTGCCCCGTAACATGCCCCACCGCTCCCCGTAACAAGCCGCCGCTCCGCTCCCCGTAACAAGCCGCCGCGCCGCTCCCCGTAACAAGCCGCCGCGCCGCTCCCCGTAACAAGCCGCTCCGCCGCTCCCCGTAACAAGCCGCTCCGCTCAGCGTAACAAGCCGCTCCGCTGCCCGTACCATACCGCCCCGCTCCCCGTAACACACCTCCCTCCTGCTCCCCGTAACATACCGCTCCCCGGCAACAAGCCGCTCCGCCCTCCCGCTCCCCGTAACATACCGCTCCCCGTAATCCAAGATGGCGTAGCAGTTCAGACGTCCTCTACCCTCCTCTTGTCGTGTCCCGTGTATATATATATAAAAAAAAATCTTCACTTATCTTTTACATTTTTTCTTCTAAAAACTCAACCTCAAAGCACTCTCCTGCAACCCGCCTCACCAATTTAAAAAAGAAAGTATTATTTACCTCATCTGAATTCCACAACAGAAGCTAGCCAGAGGTTAGCCATTTTCACTGGCTAACGTTGGAGTTCAGCTAGCCACGGTTAGCTGTCCTCAGCTATCCATTAGCTCGAAAAGCTATCGCCAGTTTTTGTACAGCGCGACTCAGACCAGAGCATACCGGACCTATTCTCTCTCCTTTCCCCGATTTCTACCGCAGGCTCAGGACATTTACACCTGGATCTTGCAGCTAACTAGCTGCTACCTGAGTGACTATTGGCAACGTCGGTCACGGAATTAACACACATTATTACGGAGCTAGCCAGCTGAAGAGTTCCGTCAGCCACTCGTGGGCTTTTCCTGAGCTAGCCAGCTGAAGTGTCTCCTGGGCTACAATCACCTATCCTGACCCTTTTTACTGCCGATGCGGAGCCCCATCGGGTCTTCACGACTGGACCACCGACGTTATCTGCCCGAGGGAGTTATCCAACTGGCCCCTCTGTTGCGACGTAACCTGATCGCCCATCTGCGGCCGGCTAATCGTTAGCTGTCTTATCGGCTGCGATCTGAATAGGTCTATCGGACACTTTTCTTGGGCCACTATAACTAACTATTTTGCCAACTTGGACAGGTCCCCCCTTCCACACGGAACCCCACTAACCCACAGACGGAAACGCACGAGGTGGCTAAAAACAGACCTCCCTCCATCTTCCACCAGCTTGCTACCTATGGCCCGGCTAGCTGTCTGAATCTCACTGGACCCTTTGATCACTCGGCTAAGCATGCCTCTCCTTAATGTCAATATGCAATGTCCATTGCTGTTCTGGTTAGTGTTTATTGGCTTATTTCACTGTAGAGCCTCTAGCCCTGCTCATTATACCTTATCCAACCTCTCAGTTCCTCCACCCTCACATGCTATGACATCTTCTGGTTTCAATGATGTTTCTAGAGACTATATCTCTCTCATAATCACTAAATGCCTAGGTTTACCTCCTCTGTACTCACATCCCACCATACCTTTGTCTGTACATTATACCTTGAAGCTATTTTATCGGCCCCAGAAACCTGCTCCTTTTTCTCTCTATTCTGGACGTCACAGACGACCAATTCTTATAGCTTTTAGCCGTACCCTCATACTTATTCTTCTCTGCTCCTCTGGGGATGTAGAGGTGAATCCAGGCCCTGCAGTGCCTGGCTCCACTCCTACTCCCCAGGCGCTCTCTTTTGATGACTTCTGTAACCGTTATAGCCTTGGTTTCATGCATGTTAACATTAGAAGCCTCCTCCCTAAGTTTGTTTTATTCACTGCTTTAGCACACTCTGCCAACCCAGATGTCCTAGCTGTGTCTGAATCTTGGCTTAGGAAGTCCACCAAAAACTCTGAAATCTTCATCCCTAACTACAACGTTTTCAGACAAGATAGAACGACCAAAGGGGGCGGTGTTGCAATCTACTGCAGAGATAGCCTGCAGAGTTCTGTCCTACTATCCAGGTCTGTACCCAAACAATTTGAACTTCTACTTTTAAAAATCCACCTCTCCAAAAACAAGTCTCTCACCGTTGCCGCCTGCTATAGACCCCCCTCGGCCCCTAGCTGTGCTCTGGACACCATATGTGAACTGATTGCCCCCCATCTATCTTCAGAGCTCGTGCTACTAGGTGACATAAACTGGGACATGCTTAACACCCCAGCCATCCTACAATCCAAGCTTGATGCCCTCAATCTCACACAAATTATTAATGAACCCACCAGGTACAACCCCAAAGCCGCAAACACTGGCACCCTCATAGATATCATCCTAACCAACGTGCCCTCTAAATACACCTCTGCTGTTTTCAACCAAGATCTCAGCGATCACTGCCTCATTGCCTGCACCCGTAATGGGTCAGCGGTCAAACGACCTCCACTCATCACTGTCAAACGCTCCCTGAAACATTTCAACGAGCAAGCCTTTCTAGTCGACCTGGCCCTGGTATCCTGGAAGGATATTGACCTCATCCCGTCAGTAGAGGATGCCTGGTTATTTTTTTTAAATGGCTTCCTCACCATCTTAAATAAGCATGCCCCTTTCAAGAAATTTAGAACCAGGAACAGATATAGCCCTTGGTTCTCCCCAGACCTGACTGCCCTTAACCTGTTAGGGCTAGGGGGCAGTATTGACACGGCCGGATAAAAAAAACGTACCCGATTTAATCTGGTTACTACTCCTGCCCAGTAACTAGAATATGCATATAATTATTGGCTTTGGATAGAAAACACCCTAAAGTTTCTAAAACTGTTGAATGGTGTCTGTGAGTATAACAGAACTCATATGGCAGGCCAAAACCTGAGAAGATTCCATGCAGGAAGTGGCCTGTCTGACAAGTTGTTGTTCATCTTGGCTCTTTTTATTGAAGACTGAGGATCTTTGCTATAACGTGACACTTCCTACGGCTCCCATAGGCTCTCAGAGCCAGGGAAAAAGCGGAATGATATCGAGGCAGCCTCTGGCTGAAACACATTATCGCGTTTGGCAAGTGGCCGATCAGAGTACTATGGGCTTAGGCGCATGCCCGAGTCGACCCCATGCTTTATTTTCTTTCGTCTGTTTACCTAAACGCAGATTCCCGGTCAGAATATTATCGCTTTTTTATGAGAAAAATTGCATTGTTAAACAGCGGTTGACATGCTTCGAAGTACGGTAATGGAATATTTAGAATTTTTTTGTCACGAAATGCGCCATGCTCGTCACCCTTATTTACCCTTTCGGATAGTGTCTTGAACGCACGAACAAAACGCCGCTATTTGGATATAACAATGGATTATTTGGGACCAAACCAACATTTGTTATTGAAGTAGAAGTCCTGGGAGTGCATTCTGACGAAGAACAGCAAAGGTAATAACATTTTTCTTATAGTAAATCTGACTTTGGTGAGTGCTAAACTTGCTGGGTGTCTAAATAGCTAGCCCTGTGATGCCGGGCTATCTACTGAGAATATTGCAAAATGTGCTTTCACCGACAAGCTATTTTAAAATCGGACATATCGAGTGCATAGAGTTCTGTATGTATAATTCTTAAAATAATTGTTATGTTTTTTTGTGAACGTTTATCGTGAGTAATTTAGTAAATTCACCGGCAGTGTTCGGTGGGAATGCTAGTCACATGCTAGTAACATGCTAATGTAAAAAGCTGGTTTTTGATATAAATATGAACTTGATTGAACAAAACATGCATGTATTGTATAACATAATGTCCTAGGTGTGTCATCTGATGAAGATCATCAAAGGTTAGTGCTGCATTTAGCTGTGGTTTGGGTTTATGTGACATTATATGCCAGCTTGAAAAATGGGTGTCTGATTATTTCTGGCTGGGTACTCTGCTGACATAATCTAATGTTTTGCTTTCGCTGTAAAGCCTTTTTGAAATCGGACAATGTGGTTAGATTAACGAGAGTCTTGTCTTTAAAATGCTGTAAAATAGTCATATGTTTGAAAAATGGAAGTTTTCGGATTTTAGAGGAATTTGTATTTCGCGCCACGCCCATCATTGGATATTGGTGCAGGTGTTCCGCTAGCGGAACGTCTAGATGTAAGAGGTTAACGAGAGTCTTGTCTTAAAAATGGCGTAAAATAGTCATATGTTTGAAAAATTGAAGTTTTTGCATTTTTGAGGTTTTTGAATAACGCGCCATAGAGGTTAACCAACACAAAAATATCCTGTGGCGTTCTGCATTAGCATCGAACTGCCCCCGCGATATGCAACTTTTCAGGGAAGTTAGAAACCAATATACACAGGCAGTTAGAAACGCCAAGGCTAGCTTTTTCAAACAGAAATTTGCTTCCTGCAACTCAAACTCTAAAAAGTTCTGGGACATTGTAAAGTCCATGGAGAATAAGAACACCTCCTCCCAACTGCCCACTGCACTGAGGATAGGAAACTCTGTCACCACCGATAAGCCCACTATAATTGAGAATTTCAATAAGCATTTTTCTACGGCTGGCCATGCTTTCCACCTAACTACCCCAATGCATTCAACAGCACTACACTCCCCACAGCTACTCGCCCAAGCCTCCCCCATTTCTCCTTCTCCCAAATCCATTTAGCTGATGTTCTGAAAGAGCTGCAAAATCTGGACCCCTACAAATCAGCTGGGCTTGACAATCTGGACCCTTTCTTTCTAAAATTATCTGCCGAAATTATTGCAACCCCTATTACTAGCCTGCCCAGTTGGATGGGCTGTTTACAGATGGGCTATGTACAGGTACAGTGATCGGTAAGCTGCTCTGACAGCTGATGCTTAAAGTTAGCGAGGGAGATACAAGTCTCCAGTTTCAGTGATTTTTGTAACTCGTTCCAGTCATTGGCAGCAGAGAACTGGAAGGAAAGGCAGCCAAAGGAAGTGTTGGCTTTGGGGATGACCAGTGAAATATACCTGCTGGAGCACGTGCTACGGGTGGGTGCTGCTATGGTGACCAGGGAGCTGAGGTAAGGTGGATCTTTACCTAGCAAAGACTTATAGATGACCTGGAGCCAGTGGGTCTGGCGACGAATATGTAGTGAGGGCCAGCCAACGAGAGCATACAGGTCGCAGTGGTGGGTAGTATATGGGGCTTTGGTGACAAAACGGATGGAACTGTGATAGACTACATCCAATTTGCTGAGTAGAGTGTTGGGGCTATTTTGTAAATTACATCGCCGAAGTCAAGGATCGGTAGGATAGTCAGTTTTACGAGGGTATGTTTGGCGGCATGAGTGAAGGAGGCTTTGTTGCGAAATAGGAAGCCAATTCTAGATTTATTTTGGATTGGAGATGCTTAATGTGAGTCTGGAAGGAGAGTTTACAGTCTAACCAGAAACCTAGGTATTTGTAGTTGTCCACATATTCTAGGTCAGAACCGTCCAGAGTAGTGATGCTAGGCGGGTGGGTGCGGGCAGCAATAGGTTGAAGAGCATGCATTTAGTTTTACTAGCATTTAAATGCAGTTGGAGGCCACGGAAGGAGTGTTGTATGGCGTTGAAGCTCGTTTGGAGGTTTGTTAGCACAGTGTCCAAAGAAGGGCCAGATGTATACAGAATGGTGTCGTCTGCGTAGAGGTGGATCAGAGAATCACCAGCAGCAAGAGCGACATCATTGATATACCGTGGGGCAAAAAAGTATTGTCAGCCACCAATTGTGCAAGTTCTCCCACTTAAAAGATGAGAGGCCTGTAATTTTCATCATAGGTACACTTCAACTATGACAGACAAAATGAGAAAAAAAATCCAGAAAATCACATTGTAGGATTTTTAATGAATTTATTTGCAAATTATGGTGGAAAATAAGTATTTGGTCAATAACAAAAGTTTCTCAATACTTTGTTATATACCCTTTGTTGGCAATGACACAGGTCAAACGTTTTCTGTAAGTCTTCACAAGGTTTTCACACACTGTTGCTGGTATTTTGGCCCATTCCTCCATGCAGATCTCCTCTAGAGCAGTGATGTTTTGGGGCTGTCGCTGGGCAACACAGACTTGTTTGGGATCATTGTCATGCTGAAAGACCCAGCCACGTTTCATCTTCAATGCCCTTGCTGATGGAAGGAGGTTTTCACTCAAAATCTCACGATACATGGCCCCATTCATTCTTTCCTTTACACGGATCAGTCGTCCTGGTCCCTTTGCAGAAAAACAGCCCCAAAGCATGATGTTTCCACCCCCATGCTTCACAGTAGGTATGGTGTTCTTTGGATGCAACTCAGCATTCTTTGTCCTCCAAACACGACGAGTTGAGTTTTTACAAAAAATTTATATTTTGGTTTCATCTGACCATATGACATTCTCCCAATCCTCTTCTGGATCATCCAAATGCTCTCTAGCAAACTTCAGACGGGCCTGGACATGTACTGGCTTAAGCAGGGGGACACGTCTGGCACTGCAGGATTTGAGTCCCTGGCGGCGTAGTGTGTTACTGATGGTAGGCTTTGTTACTTTGGTCCCAGCTCTCTGCAGGTCATTCACTAGGTCCCCCCGTGTGCTTCTGGGATTTTTGCTCATCGTTCTTGTTATCATTTTGACCCCATGGGGTGAGATCTTGTGTGGAGCCCCAGTTCGAGGGAGATTATCAGTGGTCTTGTATGTCTTCCATTTCCTAATAATTGCTCCCACAGTTGATTTCTTCAAACCAAGCTGCTTACCTACTGCAGATTCAGTCTTCCCAGCCTGGTGCAGGTCTACAATTTTGTTTCTGGTGTCCTTTGACAGCTCTTTGGTCTGGCCATAGTGGAGTTTGGAGTGTGACTGTTTGAGGTTGTGGACAGGTGTCTTTTATACTTATAACAAGTTCAAACAGGTGCCATTAATACAGGTAACGAGTGGAGGACAGAGGAGCCTCTTAAAAGAAGAAGTTACAGGTCTATGAGAACCAGAAATCTAGCTTGTTTGTAGGTGACCAAATACTTATTTTCCACCATAATTTGCAAATAAAATTTATTAAAAATCCTACAATGTGATTTTCTGGATTTTTTTCTTCTCATTTTGTCTGTCATAGTTGACGTGTACCTATGATGAAAATTACAGGCCTCTCTCATCTTTTTAAGTGGGAGAACTTGCACAATTGGTGGCTGACTAAATACTTTTTTGCCCCACTGTATACATAGAAGAGAGTCGGGCCCGAGAATTGAATCCTGTGGCACCCCCATAGAGACTGCCAAGAGGTCGAGACAAGAGGACCTCCGATTTGAAACACTGAACTCTGTCTGAGAAGTAGTTGGTGAAACAGGCGTGGAAGTTATTTGAGAAGCCAAGGCTATGGAGTCTGCCGATAAGAATGCGGGGATTTACAGTGACATACCACTCTCCTCTACTATACCACTCTCCTCTACTCCCCATACTATACCACTCTCCTCTACTCCCCATACTATACCACTCTCCTCTACTCCCCATACTATACCACTCTCCTCTATTCCCCATACTATACCACTCTCCTCATACTATACCACTCTCCTCTACTCCTCATACTATACCACTCTCCTCTCCTCCCCATACTATACCACTCTCCTCTACTATACCACTCTCCTCTACTCCCCATACTATACCACTCTCCTCTACTCCCCATACTATACCACTCTCCTCAACTCCCCATACTATACCACTCTCCTCTATCCCCATACTATACACCTCCTCCCCTAACTACCTCCTCTCCTCCCCATACTATACCACTCTCCTCTCCTCCCCATACTATACCACTCTCCTCTCCTCCCCATACTATACCACTCTCCTCTCCTCCCCATACTATACCACTCTCCTCTCCTCCCCATACTATACCACTCTCCTCCCTCCCCATACTATACCACTCTCCTCTCCTCCCCATACTATACCACTCTCCTCTACTCCCCATACTATACCACTCTCCTCTACTATACCACTCTCCTCTACTCCCCATACTATACCACTCTCCTCTACTCCCCATACTATACCATTCTCCTCTACCACTCTCCTCTACTCCCCATACTATACCACTCTCCTCAACTCCCCATACTATACCACTCTCCTCTACTCCCCATACTATACCACTCTCCTCTACTCCCCATACTATACCACTCTCCTCTCCTCCCCATACTATACCACTCTCCTCTCCTCCCCATACTATACCACTCTCCTCTCCTCCCCATACTATACCACTCTCCTCTCCTCCCCATACTATACCACTCTCCTCTCCTCCCCATACTATACCACTCTCCTCTCCTCCCCATACTATACCACTCTCCTCTCCTCCCCATACTATACCACTCTCCTCTACTCCCCATACTATACCACTCTCCTCTACTCCCCATACTATACCACTCTCCTCTACTATACCACTCTCCTCTACTCCCCATACTATACCACTCTCCTCTACTCCCCATACTATACCATTCTCCTCTACCACTCTCCTCTACTCCCCATACTATACCACTCTCCTCAACTCCCCATACTATACCACTCTCCTCTACTCCCCATACTATACCACTCTCCTCTCCTCCCCATACTATACCACTCTCCTCTCCTCCCCATACTATACCACTCTCCTCTCCTCCCCATACTATACCACTCTCCTCTCCTCCCCATCTATACCACTCTCCTTTACTCCCCATTCTATACCACTCCTCCCTTACCCATACATACCACTCCTCCACTCCTCCCCACTACACCTCCACACCCCCATACTATACCACTCTCCTCCCCATTCTATACCACTCTCCTTTACTCCCCATACTATACCACTCTCCTCTCCTCCCCATACTATACCACTCTCCTCTACTCCCCATACTATACCACTCTCCCCATCTACCCTCCCCATCGACCACTCTCCTCTACTCCCCATACTATACCACTCTCCTCTCCATACCACTCTACATTCTATACCACTCTCCTTTACTCCCCATACTATACCACTCTCTTCTACTCCCCATACTATACCACTCTCCTCTCCTCCCCATACTATACCACTCTCCTCTCCTCCCCATACTATACCACTCTCCTCTACTCCCCATACTATACCACTCTCCCCATACTAGACCACTCTCCCCATACTAGACCACTCTCCTCTACTCCCCATACTATACCACTCTCCTCTCCATACCACTCTACATTCTATACCACTCTCCTTTACTCCCCATACTATACCACTCTCCTCTACTCCCCATACTATACCACTCTCCTCTACTCCCCATACTATAGCACTCTCCTCTACTCCCCATACTATACCACTCTCCTCTACTCCCCATACTATACCACTCTCCTCTCCTCCCCATACTATACCACTCTCCTCTCCTCCCCATACTATACCACTCTCCTCCCCATACTATACCACTCTCCTCCCCATACTATACCACTCTCCTCCCCATACTATACCACTCTCCTCCCCATACTATACCACTCTCCTCCCCATACTATACCACTCTCCTCCCCATACTATACCACTCTCCTCCCATACTATACCACTCTCCTCATACTATACCACTCTCCTCATACTATACCACTCTCCTCTACTCCCCATACTATACCACTCTCCTCTACTCCCCATACCATACCACTCTCCTCTACTCCCCATACCATACCACTCTCTTCTACTCCCCATACCATACCACTCTCCTCTACTCCCCATACTATACCACTCTCCTCCCCATACTATACCACTCTCCTCCCCATACTATACCACTCTCCTCATACTATACCACTCTCCTCATACTATACCACTCTCCTCATACTATACCACTCTCCTCATACTATACCACTCTCCTCATACTATACCACTCTCCTTTACCACTCTCCTCTACTCCCCATACTATACCACTCTCCTCTACTCCCCATACTATACCACTCTCTTCTACTCCCCATACTATACCACTCTCCTCTACTCCCCATACTATACCACTCTCCTCTATTCCCCATACTATACCACTCTCCTCATACTATACCACTCTCCTCTACTCCCTATACTATACCACTCTCCTTTACCACTCTCCTCTACTCCCCATACTATACCACTCTCCTCTACTCCCCATACTATACCACTCTCCTCTACTCCCCATACTAGACCACTCCCCATACTATACCACTCTCCCCATACTATACCACTCTCCTCTACTCCCCATACTATACCACTCCCTACTCCCCATACTATACCACTCTACTCCCCATACTATACCACTCTACTCCCCATACTATACCACTCTCCTCTATTCCACATACTATACCACTCTCCTCCCCATACTATACCACTCTCCTCCCCATACTATACCACTCTACTCCCCATACTATACCACTCTCCTCCCCATACTATACCACTCTCCTCTACTCCCCATACTATACCACTCTCCTCTACTCCCATACTATACCACTCTCCTCCCCATACTATACCACTCTCCTCCCCATACTATACCACTCTACTCCCCATACTATACCACTCTCCCCATACTATACCACTCTCCCCATACTATACCACTCTCCCCATACTATACCACTCTCCTCTACTCCCCATACTATACCACTCTCCTCTACTCCCCATACTATACCACTCTCCTCTACTCCCCATACTATACCACTCTCCTCTATTCCCCATACTATACCACTCTCCCTTACTCCCCATACTATACCACTCTCCTCTTCTCCCCATACTATACCACTCTCCTCCCATACTATACCACTCTACTCCCCATACTATACCACTCTCCTCCCCATACTATACCACTCTCCTCTACTCCCCATACTATACCACTCTCCCTTACTCCCCATACTATACCACTCTCCTCCCCATACTATACCACTCTACTCCCCATACTATACCACTCTACTCCCCATACTATACCACTCTCCCCATACTATACCACTCTCCCCATACTATACCACTCTCCTCTACTCCCCATACTATACCACTCTCCTCTACTCCCCATACTATACCACTCTCCTCTACTCCCCATACTATACCACTCTCCTCTATTCCCCATACTATACCACTCTCCCTTACTCCCCATACTATACCACTCTCCTCTTCTCCCCATACTATACCACTCTCCTCCCCATACTATACCACTCTCCTCTACTCCCCATACTATACCACTCTCCCTTACTCCCCATACTATACCACTCTCCTCCCCATACTATACCACTCTCCTCCCCATACTATACCAATCTCCTCCCCATACTATACCACTCTCCTCTCCTCCCCATACTATACCACTCTCCTCTCCTCCCCATACTATACCACTCTCCTCTCCTCCCCATACTATACCACTCTCCTCTCCTCCCCATACTATACCACTCTCCTCTCCTCCCCATACTATACCACTCTCCTCTCCTCCCCATACTATACCACTCTCCTCCCCATACTATACCACTCTCCTCCCCATACTATACCACTCTCATCCCCATACTATACCACTCTCCTCCCCATACTATAGCACTCTCCCCCCCATACTATAGCACTCTCCCCATACTATAGCACTCTCCTCTACTCCCCATTCTATACCACTCTCCTTTACCACTCTCCTCTCCTCCCCATACTATACCACTCTCCTCTACTCCCCATACTATACCACTCTCCTCTCCTCCCCATACTATACCACTCTCCTCTCCTCCCCATACTATACCACTCTCCTCTCCTCCCCATACTATACCACTCTCCTCTACTCCCCATACTATACCACTCTCCTCTCCTTCCCATACTATACCACTCTCCTCTACTCCCCATACTATACCACTCTCCTCTACTCCCCATACTATACCACTCTCCTCTACTCCCCATACTATACCACTCTCCTCTCCTCCCCATACTATACCACTCTCCTCTACTCCCCATACTATACCACTCTCCCCACACTATACCACTCTCCCCATACTATACCACTCTCCCCATACTATACCACTCTCCCCATACTATACCACTCTCCCCATACTATACCACTCTCCTCTCCTCCCCATACTATACCACTCTCCTCTCCTCCCCATACTATACCACTCTCCCCTCCTCCCCATACTATACCACTCTCCTCTCCTCCCCATACTATACCACTCTCCTCTACTCCCCATACTATACCACTCTCCTCTCCTTCCCATACTATACCACTCTCCTCTACTCCCCATACTATACCACTCTCCTCTACTCCCCATACTATACCACTCTCCTCTCCTCCCCATACTATACCAATCTCCTCTCCTCCCCATACTATACCACTCTCCTCTCCTCCCCATACTATACCACTCTCCTCTCCTCCCCATACTATACCACTCTCCCCACACTATACCACTCTCCCCATACTATACCACTCTCCCCATACTATACCACTCTCCTCTCCTCCCCATACTATACCACTCTCCTCTCCTCCCCATACTATACCACTCTCCCCTCCTCCCCATACTATACCACTCTCCTCTCCTCCCCATACTATACCACTCTCCTCCCCATACTATACCACTATCATTTTCCCTCTTTCTGGCTGCCCTCACCTTCCCTTCTAAGTTCCAGTTTGTTAATTTGTCATGTACACGTGATGTACATGTAGTACACGTGATGTACATGTAGTACACGTGATGTACATGTAGTACACGTGATGTACATGTAGTACACAGTGCAATGAAATGCTAACTGTCAGGTTAATCTCTTGACAATGCAACAACAATAGAACAAATATTTAGCTGAGTGAAGAAAAACAGTAATGCAAATAAAAGCTCAATGAATTAATTTCACAGATGTAATAATGTGCAGCTTTTTTAAAATGACAAATAGTTGCATAGCCTATATGAAAATAACAGACATGAGCCAAGCGTATTTACCTGTAGAACAGAATAAGTTATAAGACCTCCATTTAGTCAGTTCTACCACCTCAACATTGGCCATTTTAAACGGGGTTAAATATGAAGTTGTAGTAAAGTTCAGCTTCCTTCCATAGGGGGCACCGTGCTGCGGTCAGAAGATGGGCGCTTCAGTCAGAAAAACCTTCTGGGACGTGAGATGTCATCCAATCACATCAGGTACCATGTCACTCCAGGGGGCTTTCTGCAGTGTGAATGCTACTGCCTAGCACAGTATATTGGATTGTTTAAGTCATACAAATGTGTCAGTAAAACATTTGTTTTAAATACTGCATAGTGTGGTTATGGAAACTCAAAACAGACTTTACATTTTTTTTAATTAATAAAAAATGTTCACCATCAAAAGGTTTTGGGCTAGACCAAAAACACTGGGTCAGACTACTCTCTGACTTTCTGCTTCCCCAAACTTCAATCTGGTAACTAAACTAAACGTCAGAAATGTTTTCTTTGCTGCTCTCCGTGGAGCTTGGCAGTGCTGAAAACAAACCCTTTACTTCTGGCATTCCAAGCTGAAAGAAACACTGTATTTCTGAATGAATTAATCTGGTTAAAGAGCTCTTACCTTCAGGTCCTAACAGAGAGGTGCACATGAGTTCAACTGGTTCCCACCCTCCTCTACCCTCCTCTCATTCTTACCCTCCTCTACCCTCCTCTCATTCCCACCCTCCTCTACCCTCCTCTCATTCTTACCCTCCTCTACGCTCCTCTCATTCCCACCCTCCTCTACCCTCCTCTCATTCCCACCCTCCTCTCATTCCCACCCTCCTCTACCCTCTCATTCTTACCCTCCTCTACCCTCCTCTCATTCTTACCCTCCTCTACCCTCCTCTCATTCTTACCCTCCACTACCCTCCTCTCATTCTTACCCTCCACTACCCCCATGTCCAAGTTAAAGCAGCTCTCTCCTCTGGATGTCAGTTCCCAGCAGATTTAAGAGGCCACAAAAGGAACCGTCTCCTTGGAAACATTCCCCAAATAGTAAAACAAATCAAAGAGAACATTTACAGCTGATTTGTTTTTAGAACAATAAGGACGAGCGAGACACAGCGAGACACAGCGAGACACAGCGAGAGACAGTGAGACACAGCGAGAGACAGCGAGAGACAGCGAGAGAGAGCGAGAGACACAGCGAGAGACACAGTGAGACACAGTGAGACACAGCGAGACACAGCGAGACACAGCGAGACACAGCGAGAGAGAGCGAGCGAGACACAGCGAGAGACAGAGCGAGCGAGACACAGCGAGAGACACAGCGAGACACAGCGAGAGACAGAGCGAGCGAGACACAGCGAGAGACACAGCGAGACACAGCGAGAGACACAGCGAGACACAGCGAGAGACAGAGCGAGAGACAGAGCGAGTGAGACACAGCGAGAGACAGAGCGAGTGAGACACAGCGAGAGACAGAGCGAGTGAGACACAGTGAGAGACAGAGCGAGCGAGACACAGCGAGAGACAGAGCGAGTGAGACACAGCGAGAGACAGAGCGAGCGAGACACAGCGAGAGACAGAGCGAGAGACACAGCGAGTGAGACACAGCGAGAGACAGAGCGAGCGAGACACAGCGAGAGACAGAGCGAGCGAGACACAGCGAGAGACAGAGCGAGTGAGACACAGCGAGAGACAGAGCGAGCGAGACACAGCGAGAGACAGAGCGAGTGAGACACAGTGAGACAGAGCGAGAGAGCCAGAAAGCGAGAGGCAGCGAGAGAGACAGGCAGATAATAAAAAGTTTTGTTTTCTTTGGTACTCTTTGGTATTAAAGCTGTGACGGTCTGGCTGTCCACTCTCGGAGACGGATGAACGGGGGGGGTCTGGGTAACCGCAGCACTGAGGCATGATGGGTAATCACAGACAGAACGCCGTCATTATGGAACCCAGTCATTATGTAACCCCAGGCTGCTGGGACTCGAACAGGTTGGAACCCTCTAATGCGACACACACATTCCAAACATACTGCAGCTCAGATGTCAAATGACTATTATTCTACAGCCTCTACAGGAACTAGGAAAACAACAGTCTGCTCTGTGAACATTTAAATTGGTCCAACTGTGTAAAAGAGAATGATTACTCAGGGATTGGGAGCAGGGATTGATAGATTTTTTACAGATGGCAGTTTATGACTCTGACCAGGTTAGAATCAGAGGAAACAAACAGAACAGAAAAGGAATGTTGAAAGAATGTTTGAGAAGCATTCTAGAGTTAGAACATCGCAACATCAGAACAGGCATAGAGAAGAGAGGAGAGGAGGAGACAGGAGAGAAGGAGAGAGGAGACAGGAGAGAGGAGGAGAGAAGGAGAGGAGGAGGAGACAGGAGAGAAGGAGAGAGGAGAGGAGAGAAGGAGAGAGGAGAGAAGGAGAGAGGAGGAGACAGGAGAGGAGAGAATGAGAGGAGAGAAGGAGAGAGGAGGAGACAGGAGAGAAGGAGAGAGGAGACAGGAGAGGAGAGAAGGAGAGAGGAGAGAAGGAGAGAGGAGGAGACAGGAGAGGAGAGAATGAGAGAGGAGGAGACAGGAGAGGAGAGAATGAGAGGAGAGAAGGAGAGAGGAGGAGACAGGAGAGAAGGAGAGAGGAGACAGGAGAGGAGAGAAGGAGAGAGGAGGAGACAGGAGAGGAGAGAATGAGAGAGGAGGAGACAGGAGAGGAGAGAATGAGAGGAGAGAAGGAGAGAAGACATGGACCAATACCTTTCTGCTCCAGGGAGAGAAGTGGCAACATTCGGTGAGGGAGGAGGAGCGGGGGGCAGGTCTGTCAAACTACAACATGAGGATGACAAAATGAATGAATGATGAAGAAATAGAAATGGATTCAGACTCAGACATTTGAAGGGTTATTGAACCACAATACACTGGAGACAGAGGAAATCTCAGGACAGAGAGGAGCGGATATGTAGACAGAGGGTGAGACAGTCACCTGGAGTTTATGTCCTGAAGGAGAGCTATATAAACCAGTTACATTACAGAGCTGCCAGAGCTGCCCAGCTACCCAGGACCTCTGATATGTCCTGAAGGAGAGCTATATAAACCAGTTACATTACAGAGCTGCCAGAGCTGCCCAGCTACCCAGGACCGCTGATCTCTGATATGTCCTGAAGGAGAGCTATATAAACTAGTTACATTACAGAGCTGCCCAGCTACCCAGCTACCCAGGACCGCTGATCTCTGATATGTCCTGAAGGAGAGCTATATAAACCAGTTACATTACAGAGCTGCCAGAACTGCCCAGCTACCCAGGACCGCTGATCAACTGCAGGATGAAGGATTGTGACATTTCCCAGACCCATGAATGACCGAGGAGAAAGTGAACAGGATGCAGAGTTCAAACCCGTGGAACACATGGGTAACCCTTCTTTCCTGTTACCTTGGTCTGTTCTAGCTGCTGATTATTGAATGGTTTCCCCTGCCGCTGGAGAGAAGAAACACACACAGCAGAGACATACATTCACATGTTGTCATTCACTAGTATCCACTCAACGGAAATGAACAAAGAAACACTGCATTTCAGGATGAAATAGCACACATTGTGACTTCACACATGCAGACAGCTGCATCTGGAAAGGAAAAATTAAACCTTTTTTATGTGTTTTGTTAAACATATATTATAACTGATGAAAGTGGAAGACATGTACAGTGCAGTCGGAAAGGTTCTCCACCCTTGACGGTTTCCACGTTTTGTTAAGTTACAGCCTTATTCTAAAATGGATTAAAAAAAACATTTCCCTCAATCTACACACAATGCCCCATTATGACAATGCAAAAAAATGGTTTGTAGAAATGTTTGCAAATTTATTTAAAATAAAAAACAGAAATACCTTATTTACATAAGTATTCAGACCCTTTGCTAAGAGACTCAAAACTGAGCTCAGGTGCATCCTGTTTCCATTGATCATCCTTGAGATGTTTCTACAACTTGATTGGTGTCCACCTGTGATAAATTAAATTGATTGGACATTATTTGGAAAGGCACACACCTGTCTATATAAGGTCCCACAGTTGACAGTGCATGTCAGAACAAAAACCAAGCCATGAGGTCGAAGGAATTGTCCGCAGTGCTCTGAGACAGGATTGTGTCGAGGCACAAATCTGGGGAAGGACACCAAAACATTTCTGCAGCATCGAAGGTCCCCAAGAACACAGTGGCCTCCATCATTCTGAAATGGAAGAAGTTTGGAACTACCAAGACTTTACCTACAGCTGGCCGCCCGGCCAAACTGAGCAATCGGAGGAGAAAGGCCTTGGTCAAGGAGGTGTCCAAGAACCCAAGAGCTCCAGAGTTCTTCTGTGGAGATGGGAGAACCTTCCAGAAGGACAACCATCTGTACAGCACTCCACCAATCAGGCCTTTATGGTAGAGTGGCCAGATGGAAGCCACTCCTCAGTAAAAGGCACATGACAGCCAGCTTGGAGTTTGCCAAAAGGCACCTAAAGGACTCTCAGACCATGACAAACAAGATTCTCTGGTCTGATGAAACCAAGATTGAACTCTTTGGCCTGAATGCCAAGCGTCACGTCTGGAGGAAACCTGGCACCATCCCTACAGTGAAGCGTGGTGGTGGCAGCATCATGCTGTGGGGATGTTTTTCAGCGGCAGGCACTGGGAGACTAGTCAGGATCAAGGCAAAGACAAACGGAGAAAAGTACAGAGAGATCCGTGATTTAAAAAAAAAAAAACTAGTCCAGAACACTCAGGACTTCAGACTGGGGCGAAGTTTCACCTTCCAACAGGACAACGATCCTAAGCACACAGCCAAGATGACACAGGAGTGGCTTCGGGACAAGTAATTGAATGTCCTTGAGTGGCCCAGCCAAACCCGGACTTGAACCCGATCGAACATCTCTGGAGAGACCTGAAAATAGCTGTGCAACGATGCTCTCTATCCAACCTGACAGAGCTTGAGAGGATCTGCAGAGAAGGATGGGAGAAACTCCCCAAATACAGGTGTGCCAAGCTTGTAGTGTCATACCCAAGAAGACTCGAGGCTGTAATCGCTGCCAAAGGTGCTTCAACAAAGTACTGAGTAAAGGATCTGAAAACTTATGTAAACGCGATATAAAAAAATATATATATATAATTTAAAGCGACAAAAAATATAAAACTGGAAAGTCGGCCTCAGGACTGACAGGTTCTTACCACAGAGACGTTAATGGAGAACCAAAGAAAGGAGGAAACTTGTGACATATGTACATATTACCTCGGCTAACCTGTACCACCGCACATTGGTACCGGTACCCCCTGTATATAGCCTCGTTATTGCTATTTTATTGTGTTACTAAATAAAACGTAAGTATATAAAAAATATATATATATTTTCTAAACTCTTATTTTTCTTAGAACTGCATCTCAGTGGCCTCCCAAGTGGCTCAGAGGTCACTTGCATCTCAGCGGAAGAGGTGTTACTACAGACCCGGGTTCATTCCCAGGCTGTGCCACAACCGGCCGTGGCCGGGAGTCCCATAATTGGCCCAGCGTCGGTGTTTCCTCCGACACATTGGTGCGGCTGGCTTCCGGGTTAAGCAGGTGGGTGTTGAGTGCGGTTTGGCGGGTCATGTTTCTGAGGAAGCACGACTCCACCTTCGCTTCTCCTGAGCCCATTGGGGAGTTGCAGTGATGAGACATGATTGAAAATTGGGGCGAAAAAAAGGGGGTAAAATCCACACACACAAAAAAAAACCACCTGCATTGTTGGTTATGGGCTTGTAAATAAGCATTTCACTGTAAGGTGAAATTTTGCATTTGGCACATTATGACAAATACAATTTGATTTGACAGCAGTCCCTGTGAGGATGGAACACGGTCAGACTAGGAAACAGATGCCTCAAAATGCTGTGGCACCTGGAGGCTTTATCATAGACGGTCTGTAAGTATATGTCTGTTATCCATAAGTTGGTAGTTGATCATATGAGTGGAAGTTGTGTTACCGCAGTCAGGCTCCGGCCCCTCTGCTGTCTCCTCCTGGCAGAGTGTGGTGAGGGGTACGTGGGCATAGGGGGTGCCACAGAGACAGCAATGGTCACCCTGCGTCTTCTGCTGCTCGCTTGCTGTCTGAGCTGGTAATCTGACACACACACACACACACACACACACACACACACACACACACACACACACACACACACACACACACACACACACGTAACATATTTCAGCAATGAAAACAGCAAAACACGTGGAGAGAATTTCCAAAATGCTATATCCACCAAATTTTCCCCATTTGTTTTTTTTCCCATCAGAAATGATTATAGGTACCTTCATGTGTATGTGAAATATTACTGTTCTCAGATTTCAAATTCATAGACTTTAGTGTGGATGTTTTTTGGTTTGTTGCAAAACCATATATATATCCATTGCTTATCCGGAACGGAATGTTCACAGCCTGTATATTTGACTGTGTTATGTGGTTGTCTCACCGAGCAATCTCAAAACGAATGCACTTATTGAAGGCTGTCCTGGAAAGACCATCTGGTTAATGACTAAAGTGTAAATGTTTTAAATCTCCCGTGACCATACCCCTGTACCACATCTACTGTCACCATACTACTGTACTATATCTACTGTCACCATACTACTGTACTATATCTACTGTCACCATACTACTGTACTATATCTACTGTCACCATACTACTGTACTATATCTACTGTCACCATACTACTGTACTATATCTACTGTCACAATACTACTGTACTATAACTACTGTCACCATACTACTGTACTATATCTACTGTCACAATACTACTGTACTACTATATCTACTGTCACCATACTACTGTACTACTATATCTACTGTCACTATACTATATCTACTGTCATCATACTACTGTACTATATCTACTATACTATATCTACTGTCACCATACTACTGTACTATATCTACTGTCACAATACTACTGTACTATAGTTGCCGTCAACATACTACTGTACTATATCTACTGTCACCATACTACTGTACTATATCTACTGTCACCATACTACTGTACTATATCTACTATACTATATCTACTGTCACCATACTACTGTACTATATCTACTGTCACCATACTACTGTACTATATCTACTGTCACCATACTACATCTACTGTCACCATACTACTGTACTATATCTACTGTCACCATACTACTGTACTATAGCTGCCATCACCATACTACTGTACTACTATATCTACTGTCACCATACTACTGTACTACTATGTCACTATACTACATCTACTGTCATCATGCTACTGTACTATATCTACTATACTATATCTACTGTCATTATGCTACTGTACTATATCTACTGTCATCATGCTACTGTACTATATCTACTGTCACTATACATCTACTGTCATCATGCTACTGTACTCATACTACTGTAAGTTCGAATCCCCGTACAAATCTATCGCTCTGCCCCTGAACAAGGCAGTTAGCCCACTGTTCCTAGGCCATCATTGAAAATAATAATTTGTTCTTAACTGACTTGCCTAGTTAAATAAGGGTAAAATAAAAAATAAAATACCAAATCTACTGTCACCATACTACTGTACTACTATGTCACTATACTACATCTACTGTCATCATGCTACTGTACTATATCTACTATACTATATCTACTGTCATTATGCTACTGTACTATATCTACTGTCATCATGCTACTGTACTATATCTACTGTCACTATACATCTACTGTCATCATGCTACTGTACTCATACTACTGTAAGTTCGAATCCCCGTACAAATCTATCGCTCTGCCCCTGAACAAGGCAGTTAGCCCACTGTTCCTAGGCCATCATTGAAAATAATAATTTGTTCTTAACTGACTTGCCTAGTTAAATAAGGGTAAAATAAAAAATAAAATACCAAATCTACTGTCACCATACTGCTGATCTATACCTACTGTCACCATACTACTACACTATATCTACTGTATAATAGCTGCTGTCACAATTCTACCGTCACCATACTACTATACCACCACTATACTATATCTACCATCACCATACTACTGTACTATATCTACTGTAATACATCTAGTCACCTTACTACTGTACTATATCTACTGACCTTACTACTGTACTATATCTAGTCACCTTACTACATCTAGTCACCTTACTACTGTACTATATCTAGTCACCATACTACTGTACTACATCTAGTCACCATACTACTGTACTACATCTAGTCACCATACTACTGTACTACATCTAGTCACCTTACTACATCTAGTCACATACTACTGTACTATATCTACCGTCACCTTTCTACTGTACTATATCTACCGTCACCTTTCTACTGTACTACATCTAGTCACCATACTACTGTACTATATCTAGTCACCATACTACTGTAATATATCTACCGTCACCATACTACTGTACTATATCTACCGTCACCTTACTACTGTACTATATCTACCGTCACCTTACTACTGTACTATATCTAGTCACCTTACTACTGTACTATATCTAGTCACCATACTACTGTATATATCTAGTCACCATACTACTGTACTATATCTAGTCACCATACTACTGTACTATATCTAGTCACCATACTACTGTACTATATCTAGTCACCTTACTACTGTACTATATCTAGTCACCATACTACTGTACTATATCTACCGTCACCATACTACTGTACTATATCTACCGTCACCATACTACTGTACTATATCTACCGTCACCATACTACTGTACTATATCTACCGTCACCATACTACTGTACTATATCTAGTCACCATACTACTGTACTATATCTAGTCACCTTACTACTGTACTATATCTAGTCACCTTACTACTGTACTATATCTAGTCACCTTACTACTGTACTATATCTAGTCACCTTACTACTGTACTACATCTAGTCACCATACTACTGTACTATATCTACTGTACTATATCTAGTCACCTTACTACTGTACTATATCTACTGACCTTACTACTGTACTATATCTAGTCACCTTACTACATCTAGTCACCATACTACTGTACTATAACTAGTCACCTTACTACTGTACTATATCTAGTCACCTTACTACATCTAGTCACCATACTACTGTACTATATCTAGTCACCTTACTAAATCTAGTCACCATACTACATCTAGTCACCATACTACTGTACTATATCTACCGTCACCTTTCTACTGTACTATATCTAGTCACCTTACTACTGTACTATATCTACTGTACCACATCTAGTCACCATACTACTGTACTACATCTAGTCACCATACTAATGTACTACATCTACTGACCTTACTACTGTACTACATCTAGTCACCTTACTACTGTACTACATCTAGTCACCTTACTACTGTACTACATCTACTGTACTATATCTAGTCACCTTACTACTGTACTATATCTAGTCACCTTACTACTGTACTATATCTAGTCACCTTACTACTGTACTATATCTAGTCAATTTACTACTGTACTATATCTAGTCACCTTACTACTGTACTACATCTAGTCACCTTTCTCCATCTAGTCACCTTTCTACATCTAGTCACCTTACTACATCTAGTCACCTTTCTACATCTAGTCACCTTTCTACATCTACTCACCTTTCTACATCTAGTCACCATACTACGGTACTATATCTAGTCACCTTACTACTGTACTACATCTAGTCACCTTTCTACAACAAGTCACCTTTCTACATCTAGTCACCATACTACGGTACTATATCTAGTCACCTTACTACGGTACTATATCTAGTCACCTTACTACGGTACTATATCTAGTCACCTTACTACTGTACTACATCTAGTCACCTTTCTACAACAAGTCACCTTTCTACATCTAGTCACCTTTCTACAACTAGTCACCTTTCTACAACTAGTCACCTTTCTACATCTAGTCACCTTTCTACATCTAGTCACCTTACTACTGTACTATATCTAGTCACCTTTCTACATCTAGTCACCTTTCTACATCTAGTCACCTTTCTACATCTAGTCACCTTTCTACATCTAGTCACCTTTCTACATCTAGTCACCTTTCTACATCTAGTCACCTTTCTACATCTAGTCACCATACTACTGTACTACATCTAGTCACCATACTACTGTACTATTTCTAGTCACCATACTACTGTACTATTTCTAGTCACCATACTACTGTACTATTTCTAGTCACCATACTACTGTACTATTTCTAGTCACCATACTACTGTACTACATCTAGTCACCTTTCTCCATCTAGTCACCTTTCTCCATCTAGTCACCTTTCTACATCTAGTCACCTTTCTACATCTAGTCACCTTTCTACAACTAGTCACCTTTCTACATCTAGTCACCTTACTACTGTACTATATCTAGTCACCTTACTACATCTAGTCACCTTTCTACATCTAGTCACCTTTCTACATCTAGTCACCTTTCTACATCTAGTCACCATACTACGGTACTATATCTAGTCACCTTACTACTGTACTACATCTAGTCACCTTTCGACATCTAGTCACCTTTCTACATCTAGTCACCTTACTACTGTACTATATCTAGTCACCTTACCACTGTACTATATCTAGTCACTTTACCACTGTACTACATCTAGTCACCTTACCACTGTACTACATCTAGTCACCTTACCACTGTACTACATCTAGTCACCTTTCTACAACTAGTCACCTTTCTACATCTAGTCACCTTACTACTGTACTATATCTAGTCACCTTACTACATCTAGTCACCTTTCTACATCTAGTCACCTTTCTACATCTAGTCACCTTTCTACATCTAGTCACCATACTACGGTACTATATCTAGTCACCTTACTACTGTACTACATCTAGTCACCTTTCGACATCTAGTCACCTTTCTACATCTAGTCACCTTACTACTGTACTATATCTAGTCACCTTACCACTGTACTATATCTAGTCACTTTACCACTGTACTACATCTAGTCACCTTACCACTGTACTACATCTAGTCACCTTACCACTGTACTACATCTAGTCACCATACTACTGTACTATATCTACTGTACTATATCTAGTCACCATACTACTGTATATATCTAGTCACCATACTACTGTACTATATCTAGTCACCATACTACTGTACTATATCTAGTCACCTTACTACTGTACTATATCTAGTCACCATACTACTGTACTATATCTAGTCACCATACTACTGTACTATATCTACCGTCACCATACTACTGTACTATATCTACCGTCACCATACTACTGTACTATATCTAGTCACCATACTACTGTACTATATCTAGTCACCTTACTACTGTACTATATCTAGTCACCTTACTACTGTACTATATCTAGTCACCTTACTACTGTACTATATCTAGTCACCTTACTACTGTACTATATCTAGTCACCTTACTACTGTACTACATCTAGTCACCATACTACTGTACTATATCTACTGTACTATATCTAGTCACCTTACTACTGTACTATATCTACTGACCTTACTACTGTACTATATCTAGTCACCTTACTACATCTAGTCACCATACTACTGTACTATAACTAGTCACCTTACTACTGTACTATATCTAGTCACCTTACTACATCTAGTCACCATACTACTGTACTATATCTAGTCACCTTACTAAATCTAGTCACCATACTACATCTAGTCACCATACTACTGTACTATATCTACCGTCACCTTTCTACTGTACTATATCTAGTCACCTTACTACTGTACTATATCTACTGTACCACATCTAGTCACCATACTACTGTACTACATCTAGTCACCATACTAATGTACTACATCTACTGACCTTACTACTGTACTACATCTAGTCACCTTACTACTGTACTACATCTAGTCACCTTACTACTGTACTATATCTACTGTACTATATCTAGTCACCTTACTACTGTACTATATCTAGTCACCTTACTACTGTACTATATCTAGTCACCTTACTACTGTACTATATCTACAGTCACCTTTCTACTGTACTACATCTAGTCACCTTACTACATCTAGTCACCTTACTACTGTACTACATCTACCGTCACCTTTCTACTGTACTATATCTAGTCAATTTACTACTGTACTATATCTAGTCACCTTACTACTGTACTACATCTAGTCACCTTTCTCCATCTAGTCACCTTTCTACATCTAGTCACCTTACTACATCTAGTCACCTTTCTACATCTAGTCACCTTTCTACATCTACTCACCTTTCTACATCTAGTCACCATACTACGGTACTATATCTAGTCACCTTACTACGGTACTATATCTAGTCACCTTACTACGGTACTATATCTAGTCACCTTACTACTGTACTACATCTAGTCACCTTTCTACAACAAGTCACCTTTCTACATCTAGTCACCTTTCTACAACTAGTCACCTTTCTACATCTAGTCACCTTACTACTGTACTATATCTAGTCACCTTACTACATCTAGTCACCTTTCTACATCTAGTCACCTTTCTACATCTAGTCACCATACTACGGTACTATATCTAGTCACCTTACTACTGTACTACATCTAGTCACCTTTCTACAACAAGTCACCTTTCTACATCTAGTCACCTTTCTACAACTAGTCACCTTTCTACAACTAGTCACCTTTCTACATCTAGTCACCTTTCTACATCTAGTCACCTTACTACTGTACTATATCTAGTCACCTTTCTACATCTAGTCACCTTTCTACATCTAGTCACCTTTCTACATCTAGTCACCTTTCTACATCTAGTCACCTTTCTACATCTAGTCACCTTTCTACATCTAGTCACCTTTCTACATCTAGTCACCATACTACTGTACTACATCTAGTCACCATACTACTGTACTATTTCTAGTCACCATACTACTGTACTATTTCTAGTCACCATACTACTGTACTATTTCTAGTCACCATACTACTGTACTATTTCTAGTCACCATACTACTGTACTACATCTAGTCACCTTTCTCCATCTAGTCACCTTTCTCCATCTAGTCACCTTTCTACATCTAGTCACCTTTCTACATCTAGTCACCTTTCTACAACTAGTCACCTTTCTACATCTAGTCACCTTACTACTGTACTATATCTAGTCACCTTACTACATCTAGTCACCTTTCTACATCTAGTCACCTTTCTACATCTAGTCACCTTTCTACATCTAGTCACCATACTACGGTACTATATCTAGTCACCTTACTACTGTACTACATCTAGTCACCTTTCGACATCTAGTCACCTTTCTACATCTAGTCACCTTACTACTGTACTATATCTAGTCACCTTACCACTGTACTATATCTAGTCACTTTACCACTGTACTACATCTAGTCACCTTACCACTGTACTACATCTAGTCACCTTACCACTGTACTACATCTAGTCACCTTACCACTGTACTACATCTAGTCACCTTACCACTGTACTACATCTAGTCACCTTACCACATCTAGTCACCTTACCACTGTACTACATCTAGTCACCTTACCACTGTACTACATCTAGTCACCTTACCACTGTACTACATCTAGTCACCTTACCACTGTACTACATCTAGTCACCTTACTACTGTACTACATCTAGTCACCTTACTACTGTACTACATCTAGTCACCTTACTACCGTACTACATCTAGTCACCTTACTACCGTACTACATCTAGTCACCTTACTACATCTAGTCACCTTACTACATCTAGTCACCTTACTACATCTAGTCACCTTACTACATCTAGTCACCTTACTACATCTAGTCACCTTACTACATCTAGTCACCTTACTACATCTAGTCACCTTACTACTGTACTATATCTAGTCACCTTACTACTGTACTATATCTAGTCACCTTACTACTGTACTATATCTAGTCACCTTACTACTGTACTATATCTAGTCACCTTACTACTGTACTATATCTAGTCACCTTACTACTGTACTATATCTACTGTAGTATATCTAGTCACCTTACTACTGTACTATATCTACTGACCTTACTACTGTACTATATCTACTGTACTAGTCACAATACTACTGTACTATATCTAGTCACCTTACTACTGTACTATATCTACCGTCACCTTTCTACTGTACTATATCTAGTCACCTCACTACTGTACTATATCTAGTCACCTCACTACTGTACTATATCTAGTCACCTTACTACTGTACTATATCTACTGTACTATATCTAGTCACCATACTACTGTACTACATCTAGTCACCATACTACTGTACTATATCTACTGTACTATATCTAGTCACCTTACTACTGTACTATATCTACCGTCACCTTTCTACTGCACTATATCTAGTCACCTTACTACTGTACTATATCTACTGACCTTACTACTGTACTATATCTAGTCACCATACTACATCTAGTCACCTTACTACTGTACTATATCTACTGTACTACATCTAGTCACCATACTACTGTACTATATCTACTGTACTATATCTAGTCACCTTACTACTGTACTCATATCTACTGACCTTACTACTGTACTATATCTAGTCACCATACTACATCTAGTCACCATACTACTGTACTACATCTAGTCACCATACTACTGCACTACATCTAGTCACCATACTACTGCACTACATCTAGTCACCATACTACTGCACTACATCTAGTCACCATACTACTGTACTACATCTAGTCACCATACTACTGTACTACATCTAGTCACCATACTACTGTACTACATCTAGTCACCTTACTACTGTACTACATCTAGTCACCTTACTACTGTACTACATCTAGTCACCTTACTACTGTACTACATCTAGTCACCTTACTACTGTACTACATCTTGTCACCTTACTACTGTACTACATCTAGTCACCTTACTACTGTACTACATCTAGTCACCTTACTACTGTACTACATCTAGTCACCTTACTACTGTACTACATCTAGTCACCTTACTATTGTACTACATCTAGTCACCTTACTATTGTACTACATCTAGTCACCATACTATTGTACTACATCTAGTCACCATACTACTGTACTACATCTAGTCACCTTACTACTGTACTACATCTAGTCACCTTACCACTGTACTATCTGGAGTGAGGTGTTTCTATTAATCCACTAGATGGCACTTGTATTTTACTTTCTACAAACAGGAGATCCAGACCTTTACTGCTCGTCTCCCTGAAAAGACTAAGAGGAACGACGCAAAACAACATGCATGAAAACAATACTCTGAAAATAAAATACATTTTACAGACAAGCAAAGACAAAGTAGAGTTGATGAGTGTAGAGAGAGATGTCTTGTAATATTAGATTTACATTTACATTTTAGTCATTTAGCAGACGCTCTTATCCAGAGCGACTTACAGTAGTGAATGAATACATTTCAGAATGTTTTTCTCCGTACTGGTGCCCCGTGGGAATCGAACCCACAACCCTGGCGTTGCAAACACCATGCTCTACCAACTGAGCCACACGGGACTGACCGATGATTGGTTAATTGCTACTGACTGAACGATGTTCGCTGCTTAAGACCTAACTTCTGTCCAATGTGTGCGGTGTATTAGGGGTGTTATCGTGTATTGGGGGTGTTATCGTGTATTGGGGGTGTTATCGTGTATTGGGGGTGTTATCGTGTGTTGGCGGGTGTTATCGTGTGTTGTCGGGTGTTATCGTGTGTTAAGGGGGTGTTACCGTGTGTTAGGGGGGTGTTACCGTGTGTTAGGGGGGTGTTACCGTGTGTTAGGGGGGTGTTATCGTGTATTGGGGGTGTTATCGTGTATTGGGGGTGTTAGGGGGGTGTTACCGTGTGTTAGGGGGGTGTTACCGTGTGTTAGGGGGGTGTTACCGTGTGTTAGGGGTGTTAGGGGGGTGTTATCGTGTGTTAGGGGGGTGTTAGGGGGGTGTTGTCGGGTGTTAGGGGGGTGTTATCGTGTATTGGGGGTGTTAGGGGGGTGTTATCGTGTATTGGGGGTGTTATCGTGTATTGGGGGTGTTATCGTGTATTGGGGGTGTTATCGTGTATTGGGGGTGTTAGGGGGGTGTTATCGTGTGTTAGGGGGGTGTTATCGTGTGTTAGGGGGGTGTTATCGTGTGTTAGGGGTGTTATCGTGTATTAGGGGTGTTATCGTGTATTAGGGGTGTTATCGTGTATTAGGGGTGTTATCATGGGTGCGTACCTCTGTGGCTGGCCTGGAGGCTCTGCTGAGCGGTGTGGTGCAGTTCCTGGACACATGGTGGTCTGGTGGATGGCAGGAACACATTCCTCTGGAGGAGCCATGGAGACACGTAGTGGTCTGATAACTTACACTCTACATCCAGGTCTGATACCGCTGTGGAGGGGAGAGGAGCGAGATGAATGAGAACAGGAGAATGGGTGGTGTTCAGGCAGAGCAGGGATCCAAATGATCTGTATGTAACCAATCTGAGGTGAAACATCCACGCGACCTGGTCGACCAGCTCATCCCCACCCACACGACCTGGTCTACCAGCTCATCCCCACCCACACGACCTGGTCTACCAGCTCATCCCCACCCACACGACCTGGTCTACCAGCTCATCCCCACCCACACGACCTGGTCTACCAGCTCATCCCCACCCACACGACCTGGTCTACCAGCTCATCCCCATCCACACGACCTGGTCTACCAGCTCATCCCCACCCACACGACCTGGTCTACCAGCTCATCCCCACCCACACGACCTGGTCTACCAGCTCATCCACATCCACACGACCTGGTCTACCAGCTCATCCCCACCCACACGACCTGGTCTACCAGCTCATCCACACCCACACGACCTGGTCTACCAGCTCATCCCCACCCACACGACCTGGTCTACCAGCTCATCCACACCCACACGACCTGGTCTACCAGCTCATCCCCACCCACACGACCTGGTCTACCAGCTCATCCCCACCCACACGACCTGGTCTACCAGCTCATCCACACGACCTGGTCTACCAGCTCATCCACACGACCTGGTCTACCAGCTCATCCACACGACCTGGTCTACCAGCACATCCACGACCTGGTCTACCAGCACATCCACACGACCTGGTCTACCAGCTCATCCACGCGACCTGGTCTACCAGCTAACCCACGCGACCTGGTCTACCACTGGTTTCCAACAGAAACTCGAATTAATCTCAAACTACATACAATAGTAGAGTTATTAGGCTTTAGAACCACGCTACTGCTACAGAGCTGTACATAACCAGGCTAGCCTGTCGCTACTGCTACAGAGCTGTACATAACCAGGCTAGCCTGTCGCTACAGAGCTGTATATAACCAGGCTAGCCTGTCGCTACTGCTGCAGAGCTGTATATAACCAGGCTAGCCTGTCGCTACAGAGCTGTACATAACCAGGCTAGCCTGTCGCTACTGCTACAGAGCTGTACATAACCAGGCTAGGCTGTCGCTACAGAGCTGTATATAACCAGGCTAGCCTGTCGCTACTGCTACAGAGCTGTATATAACCAGGCTAGCCTGTCGCTACTGCTACAGAGCTGTACATAACCAGGCTAGCCTGTCGCTACTGCTACAGAGCTGTACATAACCAGGCTAGCCTGTCGCTACTGCTACAGAGCTGTACATAACCAGGCTAGCCTGTCGCTACTGCTACAGAGCTGTATATAACCAGGCTAGCCTGTCGCTACTGCTGCAGAGCTTTGGAAGTACAGTAATATAAAATGATAGGTGTGTCATACACGCACTTAAGCAAGCAAGAAAAGCCCAGAAGAATAACGTATGCTTACTCAAAGTGCTGTTACTGAGCTTCCTGTAATAATTATGGTCATGCTATGGTATTGATGATACAGTAGATTACATTATACACCTACTGGGGCATTTGAGCGTTACGCTGTAAACTTGAGGCGTATGAAGTTCAGTTACAAGACTTTCCAAACATTAGGATCTGTAGAAAGTCATGGTATTAAGATGCCATGAAATCAACCACACATATTGTAACTGGTCCAAGGTATTGTCTATTGTATTGTGTTATTGTATACACAGCCAGATTAAAGCCAGGCAGGGATTTCAGTTTGAATTCAATCCCCTCTGATTCCAGGGATTTGACCCAGAATGGGAGCATGTAGATTATGACTGGCCCTTATGTCTAGAACATGCTGTTTGTTTTGTTTCTCTGCATCATTGACGTTTCTCCACAGTCTGCATTTCACAGAACTAGAAAGAGGTTCTACTTCAATTTAGATGACCCATATTTCTTATTAAGTGTAGCTGGGCATGACAAGGCAGATATTTGAATAACAACAAATTTGACAGGTGGCCAGGGTCAGTTACTGTCCTGGAATACAAAAGATGTAGAAGCACTGGGGGTTGTGCTAACACTGAATAACCCCATATACACCCCCCTCTGGCTGGGAAGAGCCAAGGGGCACCACAGACAGGGGATCTGCTGCTGGTGACACACTTCTAAAGCAGCAGATTAGTGGTAGAGGGAACAGGGTGGTCTACGGGCCAAACAGGGTGGGCAGGGTTAGTGGTGGAGAGGGCAGGGTGGTCTACGGGCCAAACGGGGTGGTCTACGGGACAAACGGGGTGGAGAGGGCAGGGTGGTCTACGGGCCAAACGGGGTGGTCTACGGGCCAAACGGGGTGGTCTACGGGCCAAACGGGGTGGTCTACGGGCCAAACGGGGTGATCTACGGGACAAACGGGGTGGAGAGGGCAGGGTGGTCTATGGGCCAAACGGGGTGGTCTACGGGCCAAACGGGGTGGTCTACAGGCCAAACGGGGTGGGCAGGTTGGTCTACGAGACAAACAGGGTGGGCATAATGGCACTCATCAGAACAGCAGTCCTCCATTTCATTTACATTTCATCTAGTGTGTGTATATTAAACATTGGTTATGATCCCATGTGCCGTGTTGTAATTTGGATGTATTATCCTAAGCATGTTAGTGCAGTATTTTGAGAAGTGTGATTTACAAGTCAGAATGACACCCTCATTAAAATGACAATAGAACAGGTAAAGGTAAGGTACAGTATGCTTGGATAACGTATGCAGATAACATATAATGATTATGGGGTGAACCTACAGGCCCTTCAGGGGTGAACCTACAGGCCCTTCAGGGGTGAACCTACAGGCCCTACAGGGGTGTACCTACAGGGGTGAACCTACAGGCCCTTCAGGGGTGAACCTACAGGGGTGAACCTACAGGCCCTTCAGGGGTGAACCTACAGGGGTGAACCTACAGGCCCTTCAGGGGTGAACCTACAGGCCCTTCAGGGGTGAACCTACAGGCCCTTCAGGGGTGAACCTACAGCCTAGTTTCAGTAGAATATCATCTGCAGGCAGCTCAACTGGTTTCGGCATGGAGCAGCTCACAGAAGAATGACATCGGTAGCCGGTAGGGTAGGAAAGACCTTTCAATGCATGATATCTACCATGCTAACTAAGGCAACAACGGGTTGCAATTTCAGTTTAATCCACCAGAAAAAAATACGACAACAAATACTGTGGTTAAACTCAAATATAGTAATTGATAAAACACTTTGATAAAAAAAAAAGTATTTGTAAATGATATCATAAATAGGACTGGTGGAGTTGTGTCACACATGCAGCTAACAAAAATATATGTAAATGTCTGTTCAACCCCAAAATAATTGCAGCATTACAGCAAAAATGGAAGAGGCAAGTGGAAGGGGGAGAAAGACCCTGCATTAAAGACCAAAATTGGTTAAAGAAAATTGTGATCAGTTAAATATATTTATTTTTTGAGCCAACTCTGCAAATAGCACTACTGGGTGATTTGAAGTCAGTGTCAAATTGATCAATAATAAAAACAAACTTTTTGGGCTAAAAGTACTACATTTACAAACTGTAGAAACTAATGAGAATAGAAAAGTTCATAACTTTTGTGAAACGTCACAGCACAGTTGAAAAATATATGGCAAATAGAAATCCAATATGGATGGTGCTATGCCCTCAGACGAACCATCAAACAAGCAAAGCATCAATACAGGATTAAGATTTAATCCTATTACACCGGCTCTGATGCTCGTCGGATGTGGCAGGGCTTGAAAACAAATCACAGACTAGAAAGGGAAACCCAGACGCGAGCCTACAGTGGTCCCTCCTTTAGAAGTTGTGTCATACTGCGGCACACCTTGCGTGCTGCCTGCCTCGCGTGCTGCCTGCCTCGCGTGCTGCCTGCCTCGCGTGCTGCCTGCCTCGCGTGCTGCCTGCCTCGCGTGCTGCCTCGGCATTCTGTGGCACGTTGTTGAATTCTCAGCCAATTCTTTCTGTAACTGCACATCATTACTAGTTTGACCGCCAGAGGGCATCTTTGAGAAGCATTTGATTGTATTCTGTACTGGCATTACCAGAGAATTGAAAACCTTTTTGTAATAACAGCGTTTGGGATTGATTGAGGAATTTGGCTTAATTAAATTTGATGAATATTATGGTGTTTCTATTCAGAGAAAAAGGAAACCCTCTCCGTTTCTATGGCGCTGTACAATGTGAAGGTCGGGAGTAGGCTACAGGACCGGAGTCTATATTGCTTGCCTTTAGACAACTTCGTTCCAATATTTCTGTAAATCAATTATATTTATTCCCATAGAAATTCGTTATGGATCCATAACTAAATCAACATCTGTATTTTGAAAGAGTATTTTTTTATCATTATTTTATTAAAGAAAATGTGTTTGTTTATTAGGCTACTGTGTAGCCCAATTCCTTACATAAGGGAGAGCGCAGGCCATGTCTGCACTACAGAATGAGGGGCAAGTGGGAGACCGAGGTTCAAATCCCCGTTGTGGGAGGAAGGAGTAGGCTGTCCTTGTAAATAAGAATTTGTTCTTAACCGATTCCATATGTGTTATTTCATAGTTGTGATGTCTTCACAACATAGTAAATGATATCTACACAGCATAGTTGTGAAGTCTCCTACAGAAATCAGCCATTACTCAACACTAGTGAGACTCATTTCACCTATGGGCCTACAGTATACCGAGAGAAAAACTCAATGATTTTGACTCTCCGCCAGTAAATCCATTTAGAGGATTGGAGGACTCTAATTTAATATCTAAGGGGCATTTTCCGTTAGATATTCTCACAGGGGCTTTTATTATTAATTAATTAATTTAGAATGATATAATCACTTCGTTTAAAAAGTAACAATATTTTGGGGATTTCGTTTTCATTTAACCTCGAGTGCGTGAGAAAAAGGCAAAACAGCAGACATCACTTGCTTATATTCAGTCAACACATCAAGAATATCATGGCATATTTATATTTATCATGGCATATTTGAACAAGTCATTCGTTAATGGACATTTTGAAATAGTATTTTTATCATCATTTTATTAACGAAAGCATAAAGATGCTGATGAAGAAATACTGTACAGTATATGCTTTTACATTTGGATAATAAAGCATTTTGAAGATAAGCCACCTGCATTTGTTTATTAGGCTACTGTGCAGTCTGACAAGTAAACATAGCCTACAGTACATACTGTAGTAAACGTGGGAAAGTGCCTAATTCCTTACATAAGTGAGAGCAGGCCATGACCAGAGACTTTCTCGGTGACCTCAAGTACTCATTAACTCTGTCTTTAATGCTTTTTCGAGTTGCATCAGTCATGGACGGAAACTTCTGAGACTCTGTATTATTGATGAACACACGGAGGTTCACTGGTAAGCCACATTTGCCTCGGGATCCATCCCAGTTGGTATTCTGTTCCCACTCCTGGTATCTCTTCGGTTACAGAACCGTGGAACAGCAGAACGGTCCAGACGGCCCTTGCTGTGCCTGGTGAGCAGTTGGTCAAGTTCTGTTGTCAGAGGAGGAACGGAAATGTCAGGGTGAACTGACGACCTGACGAACCCGCCAGGTATGTTGACTCTACCTGTCGGAGGTGGAGTTCCAGAGCTCACAGGTGTGCCTGGCATGGATTGTGAGTCCATCCGGTTCCTCTCCCTTTTCAACGGGTCATTCTCCACCTGACTCTCCGCTAACGAGGAGTGACTCGCTGCCAATACCACCTGGGTCTGGACCAATGCATCAGCAGTCGCCCTCAGAGAACGTTTCTCTTTCTGCTGGTCTGCCATCAATGACTCCATATCGGTCTTCAAAGTTAGAATCTGATCCATGAGCACCTTTATCAGATGAGCAGAATGGTACCACCCTGGTACCACCCTGAGCCCCCATCGATTACGGTGGCCTACGATAGAAACAGTAGATCAATTAAGAATTTAAAATGACTCCAACAAACAAATGCTGTACACACTAAGAATCTAGCGTAACAAACCGCTTTCTTGGCAACCATGTGTTTTTTCAGTGCGGCCCGTCGCCCAGCCCGTCGCCCAGCCCGTCGCCCCGCGCCCGTTGCCCACTGATCTCTACAGATGGTTGTAAGCTCTGCAAAAACACATTCACATTTTAGGTACACAATTATCGAGTTAATTATACAGTACACCTACACATTGAAAGGCTACATATTCTTTTTTTTAATATAAAATGCTTTGAAACCAAAATATCTTTAGTTTTGGTGATCCTCTCAGCTCCGGCTCATGTTCAAGTCCTCTGGTGGTTACGGTCCTAACCCTGGAACGGGTAGCACCGTAGAAAGAAGCTGGTGGTTACAGTCCTAACCCTGGAACGGGTAGCACTATAGAAAGAAGCTGGTGGTTACGGTCCTAACCCTGGAACGGGTAGCACTATAGAAAGAAGCTGGTGGTTACAGTCCTAACCCTGGAACGGGTAGCACCATAGAAAGAAGCTGGTGGTTACAGTCCTAACCCTGGAACGGGTAGCACCATAGAAAGAAGCTGGTGGTTACAGTCCTAACCCTGGAACGGGTAGCACCGTAGAAAGAAGCTGGTGGTTACAGTCCTAACCCTGGAACGGGTAGCACCGTAGAAAGAAGCTGGTGGTTACAGTCCTAACCCTGGAACGGGTAGCACTATAGAAAGAAGCTGGTGGTTACAGTCCTAACCCTGGAACGGGTAGCACCGTAGAAAGAAGCTGGTGGTTACGGTCCTAACCCTGGAACGGGTAGCACCATAGAAAGAAGCTGGTGGTTACAGTCCTAACCCTGGAACGGGTAGAACCGTAGAAAGAAGCTGGTGGTTACAGTCCTAACCCTGGAACGGGTAGCACCATAGAAAGACGCTGGTTTGATGAAAATGTCCATTTCGTCTGTTTTCTTTGGTGGCAATGTGATTCTTTTTTGATTAACAGCTCGTTTTTGAATGGTAACTGTGTTAAGGGTGGAGTTTTGGGCGGGGTGAGGAAAGGCGTGACTTTCAGGTTACAATAGGCTATAAGTATACAGCAGATTGCCGTTTGTCCTCACTTTGATTATATTGTAGCACCATGATCTCTATTCATTTAAGTGAGCAGATTAGGGCTTTCAGGAGGAACGGAAAAATCTACTGGAGACATTTCAGAAATACTGGTAGACTTGGGGATTTTGGTCATGGACAGTGCTATTCAGAAACACTACCATCAGATGCCTGTTCTCCGCCGAACTCGAAAGCCCAGGAAAATGAACAGGTACAGTAGGCCACCATACTTTAATGTAGGCCTAATACTACTAAACAATGCTTAAATAAATTGACTGCTGGTTTTTACTGTACGCTGCACATTTTCGCATTTATTGTATTTCATGTCCAAAGAGACTAATCAAGCCATCGACTCACTGATGAATGAAGAAGACGAGCGATAGCCCATCTGCTGGTATGACGGCATCGCTCTAATTACAGTAAGAAGACAGTTGAATAAACTTGGGTGGACTGACGGAAAGGCTCGGTAAGAAATGTTTTACATACATACATACATACATACATACATACATACATACATACATACATACATACATACATACATACATACATACATACATACATACATACATACATACATACATACATACATACATACATACCTGGACTTTGAACTACTCCCCTCTGGGCACAGGTATAGGGCACCCCTCAGCAGGAAAAACACAACTAGACAATCATTTGTGCCAGGTGTGATATCCCTCCTAAATAGCTCGGGCTAATGTTCCTATCCACCCAGTAAGGCCAGCAGGCTAATGTTCCTATCCACCCAGTAAGGCCAGCAGGCTAATGTTCCTATCCACCCAGTAAGGCCAGCAGGCTAATGTTCCTATCCACCCAGTAAGGCCAGCAGGCTAATGTTCCTATCCACCCAGTAAGGCCAGCGGGCTAATGTTCCTATCCACCCAGTAAGGCCAGCGGGCTAATGTTCCTATCCACCCAGTAAGGCCAGCAGGCTAATGTTCCTATCCACCCAGTAAGGCCAGCAGGCTAATGTTCCTATCCACCCAGTAAGGCCAGCAGGCTAATGTTCCTATCCACCCAGTAAGGCCAGCGGGCTAATGTTCCTATCCACCCAGTAAGGCCAGCGGGCTAATGTTCCTATCCACCCAGTAAGGGAAAACCCCCCTAATTTGGACAAAATAACATGGGAACATATTGGCATAGCACGAATCATACACACGATTGTAAATACCACCGAAAGCGGCCCATCTCCGGGCCAATCATATGGCAATTTTCCGATGGCAATTGCCAATTGTAACACCCCAAATTTCCTTTAGATGGCGAGCGCGCTCCACCGTGGTTTTTCATACAGCAAATGATACCCAAGTCTAAACCCAAAGGTCAGATTTTGATAATATGATATTTTTTTTGAAAACTTATCAACCCTTAAAAAAGTGGTTTCTGGACCGTTTTTCGAATTTTTTTCGATTGTTATGTCAATTACACATGTATAAGAGCTGTATGAACATGCTTATGATGTTTTTTATTGACGTCGTTTTTTGGGTTGCTTTTGCTTGTGCACAAGGCATATGTTTTGTGCATTTTGAATATGATTTCATAGGAAAAAAGTGACTTTTTTTTTTCTCGCAAAATGACATGTCCAATTCTTTTTTTTTCAATTAATGAAAGTATTGAATGTGCCAAATCATAAAGCAAAAATCCAATAGATGGCTAGAGCTCTCCGCAGTGAATTTTCATATTGCAAATGTAACAATTCAAGACCCAAGAGTCAAATTTTGAAAAAATGAAATTTTTTAAAAAGTTTTCAACCCCTTAAAAAGTGGTTTCTGGACCGTTTTCGAATTTTTTTCGATTGTTATGTCAATTACACATGTATAAGAGCTGTATGAACATGCTAATGACGTTTTTTATTGACATCATTTTTTGGGTTGTTTTTGCTTGTGCATAAGGCATATGTTTTGTGCATTTGGAATATGATTTCATAGGAAGTCAAAAGTGACATCTTTTTTTCATTTTTTTGCCAAATGCCATTAGAAATGTGCAAATGAAATGTCAAATTCTTTTTTTGTCAATTATACGTGTATGAAAGTATTGAATGTGCCAAATCAGGATGTTTGTCCGTTTGCCATGTACGATCATAGGAAGTCGGTTTCCAAACCCAAAAGTCAGTGAACCATAGTCCAAATGGCATTTATACTGCCCAAATGATATATAGCCCTATGTTAAGCCATGAATCAACGCAGACAGTCTACTTGTCATGTATGATGAGGGAGAAGTGGGACTCTGTTGCTTTTAACATTTTTAACTAATTTGACATGCTCAGAATGCATAATTGACTGGCCCGATGAACTGGGGATGGCCGTGCAGTGACTGTGGTTCCTCTCCATCGCTCGTTGTGTTGATTTCATCATGTCAACTTTGGTGATATTTTTTGCTGTTGAATCATATTGCAAATGCGCGTTACGTTTGCAATATAGCGCGTTACGTTTGCAATATGATTCAATGGGCATTTAGCATCACGAATTTAGGCATGCTCAAAAATACTGCAGAAATGCATAATTGACTGTCCCGATGATCTCGGTATGGCCGGACAGTGACTGTGGTTCATCTCCATGGCTTGATGGTGACATGAGAGAAGTGGGACTGTCATTTTTTAGCGATTCTTTTGAAAAATGTCCAAAATGACTAGGGGCGCCCCATATTGGATGGGCACTGATGGAAGGTGCTCCCTACCCAACCGTGGACCCCTTGCACCCCCGTAAAGGCATTTAAAACCCTTCTAAAAAATGTATCCTGGTAACCCATTTCGGGTCACCATGTGCACGGATGCGCATTACCGATATGTTTCAATGGGCCTCAACATCACGAATTTGGCATGCTCAAAAACCCTGCAGAAATGCATAATTGACTGTCCCAATGAACTGGGGATGGCCGTGCAGTGACTGTGGTTCCTCTCTATCGCTCATTGTGTTGATTTCATCATGTCAACTTTGGTGATATTTTTTGCTGTTGAATCATATTGCAAATGCGCGTTACGTTTGCAATATTGCGCGTTACGTTTGCAATTTGATTCAATGGGCATTTAGCATCACGAATTTATGCATGCTCAAAAATACTGCAGAAATGCATAATTGACTGGCCCGATGAACTCGGGATGGCCGGGCAGTGACTGTGGTTCCTCTCCATTGCTCGTCACCCAGCAGTCAGCGTCCATCAGTCAATTAGATGTCATTCTAACACCAAACTGATACCATCTGACACCAAATCCACTTTTTCCAACTCGTATAGAAGCCAACTATCACATATGTCAGAGAAGGCCCATAATTCACAGTGCTTTCAATTTTAACCATAAAAAAAACATAAAACACATAGTTACGTTATAGCTGCGGGTCCAGCTCTGACAATATGTGTAGGCCTATGTGAGGCGACCCCGAATCCCAAGTTTCGGCTCGATAGGTCATTCGGTGCCCGAGCAATGGCCTTAATTGGTGCTGAAAATCCACTTTTTCAGGGCGTTACTACGGGGTCCCTGAATGAGCTATCGGACAGAGACATTGGGGTCCGTCTCTATGGGCCGAGGCGGTTTCAATGCACCTAGTCTTGCGACTCTGGGACATTTCTACATGTCGCCATGTCCGTGATATTCAAAATGAATTGAACATATTGCAAATGCACGAGGCGGTTTCTCGGTCTGAGAACCTTCTAGAGCCACATAAATCACCGTGCACTATCGACTTGAGCTCTAGAACAGGTTTCTAAAATTTCAGAGCTCTAGGTCTGACGGTTCTTGAATCGTTTGAATGAAAATAACTATTGAAGGCGGTATAAGCCTCTAAGCCCCACACTATGTCCCTACGGACAAATTGTGTGCGTGTGTTTTAGGTTTTTTTGCAAAAGGAATAGACACACACGTTGTCTTTGGGGTAAGGATAAACAGAATCCTGAATATGAAGTCTCTACCTTAAGAATTGACTGAATAACAGATGGTTGAGTTGCGTGATTTTCACTATCTGCTGGTTGGCCATATGACAATAGCTCTTGGGTGTTTTTAACAACTTCCGGTTGTCACAGGAAGTTCTTACTCAACACACGTTGTCTTTGCGGTAGACATAAACAGAATCCTGAATATGAAGTCTCTACCTTAAGAATTGACTGAATGACACAGGGTTGAGTTGCGTGATTTTCACATTCTGCAGGTTGGTTATATTACAATAGCTTTAGGGTGATTTTAACAACTTCCGGTTGCTCCAGGAAGCTTAGAATCGACACAGGTAGACCTCACAGTAGCCTGATGGATTGTTATAGAAGACAGGTTCATAAGGCATTCATAACCCACATAGACTTCAGGTTGAATTTAGGAGAATTGTCAATGTATTCCTATGGGGAGAGAAGTCATTGCACACTTTTTGATCTAAACACCTTTTTACTGTGGGTTAATGCCACAGGGTCAAGGTTAGGCTTGCACAGATCGGGAGGACCTCGGGAACGCTCCTGAGGTTGAATTGTGCTTCTAACCCTAACGGTTCTCTCACTGTCACCCAAAAGCACTTGACATATTGGTGCAGGCATCATTTTGGGCCTAGTTTTCTCACGGTCACTGCGCTCAGACCGAGCGAGCTACGGTCAAGCGGGGCGTCTCATTGAACTCGGCACAGCCTAGAGATAATGGTAATGCCATTGCAGGCTCTTTGTGTCTTTAAGCACCGCACTGTCACTCCGTCCTGGCTGTGTGTGTGTGTGTGTGAGAGCTTTTCTTTGACATCTGATGGGATAAATGACTGATTTACAGTTCATGAGGGTTGCCTAGTCACACATATGAAGTTGTGGAAAGATCTGACCTTTTTAACCCTTCAAAACAGCCCCTATGACACCATTTTAAGGCACTTCTGGTTGACACAGGAATCTGAACGTTAGGCTCTTATAGAATATTGAGTTTTAGGTCTTTATGTTAAGAACTGACTTATTTACAGAGGGTTGAACAAGTGTGTTTCAGAAAATCACAGAAATCTCGCAGAGCTCCGAAACCCGCCTTAATGGACTCATCTGAACACGCTGCAACTGGATAGTTAACTTTGAGGAAAAAAAACTCCTATTGTTGAATATCACCAATGTGTCATTGTACAATTTCTCTGAAATGAACATTGGTAAATGCATGGTTCCTTTTCTCCTGACACCGTAGGCTCATGTAGTTTGATGTGAAGCGGTCAAATCAGCACTCTATTTTCCTGTTTGACTTTCAATCCCAGAAAAATAGCCTTAACTCGAAAAGCGCCGAGGCCTCGACTCCATCCTGTTCGGGGCCAACTGCCCATAATGCCAAACCCACGCAGACCGAGTTTCGTCTTCGAATTCTTTTCCGTTTAGGAGAAAAAGCCGCGTCGTGATTGGTGATATATGTTACATTTGCAATATGATTCCGTTCGCTCTCCCGTGGAATAATCCGGGACTGCAAAAAAAAAAACCAAATTTAGAAAATTTTATTAAACGGAAACGGAAGGTCCGAGAGACTCCGTTCGATGACTTCCTGGAAGATCCGGCCCCCGTGAGCGGCCCGACGCCGTCCGCGGATTTTTCGGACGTAGTCGGACGTCTAGTAAGGGAGCGTACATTTGCAACATGCACTTTCTCACTAACCACACAGCTGGCGCACGAGAGTTCCCTTCATGCATGTAAGGCCAGCGGGCTAATGTTCCTATCCACCCAGTAAGGCCAGCAGGCTAATGTTCCTATCCACCCAGTAAGGCCAGCAGGCTAATGTTCCTATCCACCCAGTAAGGCCAGCGGGCTAATGTTCCTATCCACCCAGTAAGGCCAGCGGGCTAATGTTCCTATCCACCCAGTAAGGCCAGCAGGCTAATGTTCCTATCCACCCAGTAAGGCCAGCGGGCTAATGTTCCTATCCACCCAGTAAGGCCAGCGGGCTAATGTTCCTATCCACCCAGTAAGGCCAGCGGGCTAATGTTCCTATCCACCCAGTAAGGCCAGCAGGCTAATGTTCCTATCCACCCAGTAAGGCCAGCAGGCTAATGTTCCTATCCACCCAGTAAGGCCAGCAGGCTAATGTCCCTATCCACCCAGTAAGGCCAGCGGGCTAATGTTCCTATCCACCCAGTAAGGCCAGCGGGCTAATGTTCCTATCCACCCAGTAAGGCCAGCGGGCTAATGTTCCTATCCACCCAGTAAGGCTAGCAGGCTAATGTTCCTATCCACCCAGTAAGGCCAGCAGGCTAATGTTCCTACAGACCCAGTAAGGCCAGCAGGCTCATGTTCCTATCCACCCAGTAAGGCCAGCGGGCTAATGTTCCTATCCACCCAGTAAGGCCAGCAGGCTAATGTTCCTATCCACCCAGTAAGGCCAGCAGGCTAATGTTCCTATCCACCCAGTAAGGCCAGCAGGCTAATGTTCCTATCCACCCAGTAAGGCCAGCGGGCTAATGTTCCTATCCACCCAGTAAGGCCAGCGGGCTAATGTTCCTATCCACCCAGTAAGGCCAGCAGGCTAATGTTCCTACAGACCCAGTAAGGCCAGCGGGCTAATGTTCCTACAGACCCAGTAAGGCCAGCGGGCTAATGTTCCTATCCACCCAGTAAGGCCAGCAGGCTAATGTTCCTACCCACCCAGTAAGGCCAGCGGGCTAATGTTCCTATCCACCCAGTAAGGCCAGCAGGCTAATGTTGCTATCCACCCAGTAAGGCCAGCAGGCTAATGTTCCTATCCACCCAGTAAGGCCAGCAGGCTAATGTTCCTATCCACCCAGTAAGGCCAGCAGGCTAATGTTCCTATCCACCCAGTAAGGCCAGCAGGCTAATGTTCCTATCCACCCAGTAAGGCCAGCAGGCTAATGTTCCTATCCACCCAGTAAGGCCAGCAGGCTAATGTTCCTATCCACCCAGTAAGGCCAGCGGGCTAATGTTCCTATCCACCCAGTAAGGCCAGCAGGCTAATGTTCCTATCCACCCAGTAAGGCCAGCAGGCTAATGTTCCTATCCACCCAGTAAGGCCAGCGGGCTAATGTTCCTATCCACCCAGTAAGGCCAGCAGGCTAATGTTCCTATCCACCCAGTAAGGCCAGCAGGCTAGGCTTTTTTTTTTATGTGTTTGATGTCTTGATTTTAATTATTTTTTTAATTGGTATGTAACTGTTACTAAAGTTGTAATGCCAATTTTGTTTTGTATTTAAACGCCACTTTAAATGTCTACAGGACACAGCAACAACATTTTCCCATGTAGACAAAGTCAGTAAGTAGTTAAAGTCGGAAGTTTACATACCCGTCAGCCAAATACATTTAAACTCAGTTTCACAATTTCTGACATTTAATCCTAGTAAAAATGCCCTGTCTTAGGTCAATTAGGATCACCACCTTATTTAAAAATAGTGAAATGTCAGAATAATAGTAGCGATGATACTTAATTAGATAATGATTTATTTCAGCTTTTATTTCTTTCATCACATTCCCAGTGGGCTAGAAGTTTACATACTCTCAATTAGTATTTGGTAGCATTGCCTTTAAACTGTTTAACTTGGGTCAAACGTTTCAGGTAGCCTTCCACAAGCTTCCCACAATAAGTTGGGTGAATTTTGGCCCATTCCTCCTGACAGAGCTGGTGTAACCGAGTCAGGTTTGTAGGCCTCCTTGCTCGCACATGCTTTTACAGTTCTGCCCACAAATTTTCTATAGGATTGAAGTCAGGGCTTTGTGATGCCCACTCCAATACCTTGACTGTGTTGTCCTTAAGCCATTTTGCCACAACTTTAGAAGTATACTTGGGATCATTGTCTATTTGGAAGACCCATGTGTGACCAAGCTTTAACTTCCTGACTGATGTCTTCAGATGTTGCTTCAATATATCCACATTAATTTTCTTTCCTCATGATGACATCTATTTTGTGAAGTGCACCAGTCCCTCCTGCAGCAAAGCACCCCCACAACATGATGCTGCCACCCCGTGCTTCACAGTTGGGATGGTGTTCTTCGGCTTGCAAGCATCCCCCTTTTTCCTCCAAACATAACAATGGTCATTATGGCCAAACAGTTCTATTTTTGTTTCATCAGACCAGAGGACATTTCTCCAAAAAAGTATGAGCTTTGTCCCCATATCTAGTTGCAAACCGTAGTCTGGCTTTTTTATGGCGGTGTTGGAGCAGTGGCTTCTTCCTTGCTGAGCGGCCTTTCAGGTTATGTCGATATAGGACTCGTTTTGCTGTGGATATAGATACTTTTGTACCCGTTTCCTCCAGCATCTTCACAAGGTCCTTTGTGTGTTGTTCTGGGATTGATTTGCACTTTTCGCACCAAAGTACGTTCATCTCTAGGAGACAGAATGCGTCACCTTCCTGAGCGGTATGACGGCTGCGTGGTCCCATGGTGTTTATACTTGCGTACTATTGTATGTACAGATGACGTGGTACCTTCAGGCATTTGGAAATTGCTCCCAAGGATGAACCAGACTTGTGGAGGTATACAATTTTTTTCTGAAGTCTTTGCTGATTTCTTTTGATTTTCCCATGATGTCAAAGCAGGCAAAAAGTTGTTTAGCTTATCCGGAAGCAAGACTGTCCGCAACGTGGCTGGATTTCCCTTTGTAGTTGTGACTATCTTGAGTCCCTGGCACATACGTCTCGTGTCGGAGCCGTTGAATTGCGACTCCACTTTGTCCTGACGTTTTGCCTGTTTGACTTACGGAGGGAATAACTATACTGTTTGTATTCGGCCATATTCCCAGTCACCTTGCCATAGTAAATGCAGTGGTTCACGCTTTCAGTTTTAAGAATGCTGCCATCGATCCATGGTTTCTGGTTTGGGTAGGTTTAATAATCTCCTATACATTTCCTGATAAACTCAGCCACCGTATCCTTCGATATTATTCCCAGAGGCTACTCGGAACATATCCCAGTCTGCGGAATCAAAAATGTTTTGAAGCATTGATTCCGATTGGTCAGACCAGCGTTGAATAGTCCGTAGCTCGGGTACTTCCTGATTGAATTTCTGCCTATAGGAAGGGAGGAGCAAAATGGAGACGATCAGATTTTCTGAAGGGAGGGCGGGGGAGGGCCTTGTAGGCATTTCGAAAAGCTGAGTAGCAGTGGTCCCATGTTTTCTTAGAGCGAGTGCTAAAGTCAATGTGTTTGTAGAACTTCAGTAGCGTTCTGCTCAGATTAGCTTTGTTAAAATCCCCGGCTACAATAAATGCGGCCTCAGGATATGTGGTTTCCAGTTTCATAGTCAAGTGTAGTTCCTTGAGGGCCGTCGTGGTATCGGCTTGAGGGGGGATATACACAGCTGTGACTATAACCAAAGAGAATTCTCTTGGGAGGTAATACGGTCGGTATTTGATTGTGAGGTATTCTAGGTCGGGTGAACAAAAGGACTTAAGTTCCTGTATGTTACACCATGAGTAGTTAAATCATGAAACATACACACCGGCCCTTCTTCCCAGAGAGATCTTTATTCCTGTCTGCGTGATGAACTGAGAACCCAACTGGCTGTACGGACAGTATATCCCAAGAGAGCCATGTTTCCGTGAAACAGAGCATGTTATAATCCCTGATGTCTCTCTCGAAGGAGATCCTTCAGAGTTCATCAACTTTATTATCCATAGACTGAACATTAGCGAGTAATATACTCAGAAGCGGTGGGTGATGTGAGCGCCTCATGAGTCGGAATAGGAGTCCACTCCGAATACCTCTTCTCCTCCAACAGTGTTTTGGATCAGCCTCTGGCATCAGTTGAAATGCCCTGGAGGGGACGAACAAAGGATCCAATTCGGGAATGTCGTATTCCTGGTCGTAATGCTAGTGAGTTACTGCTGCGCAGATATCCGAAAGTTATTTCCGGTTGTATGTAATAACACAACACATTTCTGGGCTACTAATGTAAGAAATAACACATACAAAAAACACACTGCAAAGTTGCTTAAGAGCTAGAAGCAGAGCTGCTCCATCTCTCCCTGGTGAAGCTAAATGGGTCGAAGCTGGTTACTGTAAATGGGTCGAAGCTGGTTACTGTAAATGGGTCGAAGCTGGTTACTGTAAACGGGTTGAGGTGAAGGATGGGGACTCTAAAAGGGTTAAAGAGGTTAAGGCTGGTGAATAAATAGATATCTGTATTCCCAGTCTTGAGGATCCATAGATTAGGACCTAATGATTTTCTTTCAATTGACTGATGTCCTTATATGAACTGTAAATCTTAGAAATTATTGCATGTTGTGTTTCTATTTTTGTTCAGTCTATTTAATATATTGTTTGCTACAGTATGTATAGAGAAAGACGAAAAACGTCTGAGTCAGTGAGCAGATTTTGGGACCATTGTCATCTTCATGACACAATCTCTATAGCTGAAACATCCAGGCCTTTTACCCAGTATGAAATCATAAAGACGTCTGGCCAAACAGCAGCCAGAGGTTAAGAAGGACCATAATAACAAAGACACAGGGGCTGGTCTCCTTCTTCTTCAGTGGTATTGTGGAGATAATAAGGAGGGCTGGAACAAAATGAAAGTCCTGCTAATAATGTCCCAGTGTTTTTAGCGTTTCAGTGCTCTGTTTTGGTGGAACACAGCACCATATTGGGAAATCTGCCAGGTTTTATCTATTTCTCCATAGAGGCCCACGTGGGGAACTAACATGTTGCTCTAACTACACAACACCACACCCCCAGGTACTTTCCAAGGCAGCCTGTGTCTAACTATCATCGTTTTCAGAGGTTGACTGCAGGAGTTCTCTCTGGAGAAAGAGTGAAGCCGGCCCCGGCCCCGGCCCCTCCGTCAGCCCCGTGATGCAACAGGTCAACAGTACCACAGTTCCCAGAAATGAGTCAACATCAGGAAACAAACGTTTCCAATAACATATTCTCCTGGGTGACTCTGAAAAACAAACGTCTGAAACCCCAATAAAAGCTCCAGAGAACAGTAAATCTCACAACATGAAATGAATAGTAGAAAGCTTTCTATTAAAGCACTGAGAGAAGACGGGTTGAAAAAGCCTCTTTAATATCAGGGCTGTTCTTTAACTCTTACACCTCACAGATGGTCCTGGTTAGAAGGCAGATACAGTCTCCATTCAGTTTTATATTTCATGCTTCTCTGATGTGCAATAAACCAAAACACACTAACTCAATATGAACTGCTGTTAGAAATTATATAGCAACACATTCAGGAAATCAGTTGTTATAAAACTAGTCACTCATTGGTTGATATCATTTTCCCCCCCAAAGTATATGAAAACAATCTCAAGGTCCGTCTTAGGTCCAGCTCATCTTAACAATACAGCCATGTTCTCCACCTAGGACAGAGCCATCGTCTCATTGGACAGAGCCATCGTCTCATTGGACAGAGCCATCGTCTCATTGGACAGAGCCATCGTCTCATTGGACAGAGCCATCACAGGCTATTAAACCCAACTCTGTTCTCTTAGCGCCAGGCTGAGTAGCGGGGTTATTTAACCATTCTTCCCTGATCCTCGCTGGTGCACAAAGTCTGACTGTTTGACAAAATAACTCTGGAGAATAAGCTGTACAATACTGGCATAATTTCAAGCGCTAAGTTCTCAGACTATCGCCCCTCCAACAGAGGAATCAGGTAACAGAAGAATCACTGAGGTACTTTTGACTCAGGTAGAATATCCTGTAGTCAGACATTTATTGTCCCACTTTTCTTAGTCCCACTGCGTCTCTACTAAACAGAACTAGATGAGCAACACATTGTTAAGTGATGTAAACTCAACCACTGTCCAGGGAAATACCGTTTTGGCTCTTAAGTTATTTGCTCATTGGAGAAAACAGTTGACTGTACTAATGTGATATTAATGACTGAAAACTAAGCATGTACTTTAAAATGGTCTCTCTCTCTAAGATGTCAGGTTGCCTGGACAACCAGGCTTGCCCAGCTATAGTCTGGGCTCATAGCCCCAGGCCCAAGAGTCTGGGGTATAGGGCTAGAGCTTGGACTAGGGTATAGTGCCTGGACTGGAGCTGGCGTACGGTGCTGGCGTATGGCGTTGGGGGCAGGCGTATGGGGCTGGCGTATGGGGCCGGGGCTGGCGTATGGCGTTGGGGGCTGGCGTATGGCGTATGGGGGCTGGCGTATGGCGTATGGGGGCCGGCGTATGGCGTAAGGGGGCCGGCGTATGGCGTAAGGGGGCCGGCGTATGGCTATGGGGGCTGGCGTATGGCGTATGGGGGCTGGCGTATGGCGTATGGGGGCTGGCGTATGGGGGCTGGCGTATGGGGGCTGGCGTATGGCGCCGGGACTGGGGCATGGCGTATGGCGCCGGGACTGGGGCATAGTGCTGGGACATCAAATCAAAGTTTATTTGTCACGTGCGCCGAATACAACAGGTGTAGACCTTAGTGAAATTCTTATTTACAGGCTCTAACGAACAGTGCAAAAAAGGTATTAGGTGAACAATAGTTAAGTAAAAGAAATTTAAAAAAACAACAGTAAAAAGACTGAAAAATAAACAGTAGCAAGGCTACATACAGGCACTGGTTATTCAGGCTGGTTGAGGTAGTATGCCATTTGATTACCTGTTCAGGAGTCTTATGGCTTGGGGGTAAAACCTTTTTGTCCTAGACTTGGCACTCCGGTACCGCTTGCCATGCGGTAGTAGAGAGAACAGTCTATGACTGGGGTGACTGGGGTCTTTGACAATTTTTAGTGCAGAGGTCCTGGATGGCAGGCACCTTAGCCCCAGTGATGTACTGGGTCGTACGCACTACCCTCTGTAGTGCCTTTGCGGTCAGAGGCCGAGCAGTTGCCATTCCAGGCAGTGATGCAACCAGTTAGGATGCTCTCGGTGTTGCAGCTGTAGAACCTTTTGAGTATCTGAGGACCCATGCCAAATCTTTAGTTTCCTGAGGGGGAATAGGCTTCCTGAGGGGGAATAGGCTTTGTTGTGCCCTCTTCCCGACTTTCTTGGTGTGTTTGGACCATGTTAGTTTGTTGGTGATGTGGACACCAAGGAACTTTAAGCTCTCAACCTGCATAATGCTGGGACCGGGGCATGGCGTATGGGACAGGGGATATGGCGTATGGGACAGGGGGCATTTCGTATGGGACAGGTGGCATGGCATATGGGACTGGACCTGGTGTATAGTGCTGGGACTGGACCTGGTGTATAGTGCTGGGACTGGACCTGGTGCATAGTGCTGGGACTGGACCTGGTGCATAGTGCTGGGACTGGACCTGGTGCATAGTGCTGGGACTGGACCTGGTGCATAGTGCTGGGACTGGACCTGGTGCATAGTGCTGGGACTGGACCTGGTGCATAGTGCTGGGACTGGACCTGGGGCATAGTGCTGGGACAGGGGGCATAGTGCTGGGACTGGACCTGGTGTATAGTGCTGGGACTGGACCTGGTGTATAGTGCTGGGACTGGACCTGGTGTATAGTGCTGGGACTGGACCTGGTGTATAGTGCTGGGACTGGACCTGGTGTATAGTGCTGGGACAGGGGCATAGTGCTGGGACAGGACCCGGTGTATAGTGCTGGGACTGGACCTGGTGTATAGTGCTGGGACTGGACCTGGTGCAGAGTGCTGGGACAGGGGGCATAGTGCTGGGACTGGACCTGGTGTATAGAGTTTGTACTTGTCACATGCGCTGAAAACAACCGGTGTAGACTTTAACGTGAAATTGTTACTTATGAGCCATTAACCAACAACGCCGAGTTTATGTATTTTATAAGACTGGTGCTATATACAGGAAGTACCAGCGCACTGTGGAGCTATATACAGGAAGTACCAGCGCACTGTGGAGCTATATACAGGAAGTACCAGATCAATGTGGAGCTATATACAGGGAGTACCAGTACCAGATCAATGTGGAGCTATATACAGGGAGTACCAGTACCAGATCAATGTGGAGCTATATACAGGGAGTACCAGTACCAGATCAATGTGAAGCTATATACAGGAAGTACCAGATCAATGTGGAGCTATATACAGGAAGTACCAGTACCAGATCAATGTGGAGCTATATACAGGAAGTACCAGTACCAGATCAATGTGGAGCTATATACAGGAAGTACCAGTACCAGATCAATGTGGAGCTACATACAGGGAGTACCAGTACCAGATCAATGTGGAGCTATATACAGGGAGTACCAGTACCAGATCAATGTGGAGCTATATACAGGGAGTACCAGTACCAGATCAATGTGGAGCTATATACAGGAAGTACCAGTACCAGATCAGTGTGGAGCTATATACAGGAAGTACCAGATCAATGTGGAGCTACAGTTGAGTCTGAGTTACCATCAGGTTCTTGGTCAATCAATTGAATTTATCACGGTGGGCTCCAATCAAGTTGTATAAACATAAAGGATGATCAAATGGAAACAAGCTGCACCTGAGCTCAATTTCTAGTCTGATAGCAAAGGGTCTGAATACTTACATAAATTAGGTATGTTTTTTTCTAAAAACCTGTTTTTTCGCTTTGTCATTATGGGGTATTGTGTGTAGATTGATGAGGGAAATAATTGTATACATTTTTGAATAAGGCTGTAATGCAACAAAATGTGGAAAAAGTAAGTTTCCAAATGCAGCGAGTACCAGTACCAGATCAATCTTCAGAGGTATGAGGTATTTGAGGTAGATATGTACATGAAGGCAGGGTAAAGTGACCAGGCATCAGGATAGATAATAATAAGGTATTTGAGGTAGATATGAACATAAAGGCAGGGTAAAGTGACTAGGCATCAGGATAGATAATAATAAGGTTTGTGAGGTAGATATGTACATGAAGGCAGGGTAAAGTGACTAGGCATCAGGATAGATAATAATAAGGTATTTGAGGTAGATATGTCCATGAAGGCAGGGTAAAGTGACTAGACATCAGGATAGATAATAATAAGGTATTTGAGGTAGATATGAACATGAAGGCAGGGTAAAGTGACCAGGCATCAGGATAGATAATACAAGTAAAATAAAGAACAGAGTAGCAGCAGAAAATGTGTATGTATGCATGCATCTTTGTGTTGTGTGTGTGTGTGTGTGTGTGCAGCTTTGTGTGTGTGTGTGTGTGTGTGTGTGTAAAAAACAATCCAAGATGCTGTGGCAGTTGGACATGTGTTTTCTCTTGTCCCGTGTAAATAATAGTTTTCCTCGTATATATTGTAAACTCACTTTCCATCTACGGACTGAATCAACTCTCCTGCAACCCGCCTCACCCAATGTGGTACAGATCTGCTAATTTTATACTTTAGAACCAGAACCCCCTTCAGAACCTAGCCAGCTAACTGGCTACTAGTCAGTAAGCTACTGCTAGCGGTCCTCACCGTTAACTCAGACACCAGCCAGCCTCAACCCGGTCAATACCTGCCAGTCTGCACAGCGCGACATCAACCCAAATCCGTAAACATGGGCACCCTCAGATATCCTCCTGACCAACTTTCCCTCTAAATACACCTCTGCTGTCTTCAACCAGGATCTCAGCGACCACTGCCTCATTGCCTGTGTCCGAAAGGGTCCGCGGTCAAACGACCACACCTCATCACTGTCAAACGCTCCCTAAAACACTTCAGCAAGCAGGCCTTTAAAATCGACCTGGCCCGGTTATCCTCAAGGATTTCGACCTCTTCCCGTCAGGAGAGGATGCCCGGTTGCTCTTCAAAAGTGCCTTCCTCACCATCTTAAATAAGCATGCCCCATTCAAAAAATGTAGAACTAAGAACAGATATAGCCCTTGGTTCACCTCAGACTTGACTGCCCTTGACCAGCACAAAAATATCCTGTGGCGTTCTGCATTAGCATCGAATAGCCACCGCGATATGCAACTTTTCAAGGAAGTCAAGAACCAATATACACAGTCAGTTAGGTAAGGCTAGCTTTTTCAAACAGAAATTTGCCTCCTGTAGCACTAATTCCAAAAAGTCCATGGAGAATAAGAGCACCTCCTCCCAGCTGCCCACTGCACTGAGGCTAGGAAACACTGATAAATCCACTATAATCGATCATTTCAATAAGCATTTCTCTACGGCTGGCCATGCTTTCCACCTGGCTACCCCAACCCCGGCCAACAGCCCTGCACCCCCCACAGCAACTGGCCCAAATCCCCACCCCCCCCCTCCCCTTCACCCAAATCCAGACAGCTGATGCTCTAAAAGAGCTGCAAAATCTGGATCCCTACAAATCAGCTGGGCTAGACAATCTGGACCCTCCCTTTCTAAAAGTATCCGCCGAAATTGTTGCAACCCCTATTACTAGCCTGTTCAAACTCTGTTGTATTGTCTGAGCCTTCCCTGTAGCTCAGTTGGTAGAGCATGGTGTTTGCGACGCCAGGGTTGTGGGTTCGATTCCCACGGGGGGCCAGCACAGAAAAAAATAAAAATATGAAATGTATGCATTCACTACTGTAAGTCGCTCTGGATAAGAGCGTCTGCTAAATGACTAAAATGTAAATGATCCCCAAAGAATGGAAAGCTGCCACGGTCATCCCCCTCTTCAAAGAGGGAAACACCTTAGACCCAAACTGTTACAGACCTATAGTTAAAGTCGGAAGTTTACATACAATGAGGTTGGCGTTATTAAAACTCGTTTTTCAACCACTCCACAAATTTCTTGTTAACAAAATATAGTTTTGGCAAATCGGTTGGGACATCTACTTTGTACATGACAAGGAATTTTTCCAACAATTGTTTACAGACAGATTATTTCACTGTATCACAATTCCAGTGGGTCAGAAGTTTACATACACTAAGTTGACTGTGCCTTTAAACAGCTTGGAAAATGTCAGAAAATGTCATGACTTTAAAAGCTTCTGATAGGCTAATTGACATAATTTCAGTCAATTGGAGGTGTACCTGTGGATGTATTTCAAGGCCTACCTTCAAACTCAGTGCCTCTTTGCTTGACATCATGGGAAAATCAAAAGAAATAAGCCAAGACCTCAGAAAAAAAAAAACTGTAGACCTCCACAAGTCTGGTTCATCCTTGGGAGCAATTTCCAAGCGCCTGAAGGTACCACGTTCATCTGTACAAACAATAGTACGCAAGTAAAAACACCATGGGACCACGCAGCCGTCATACCGCTCAGGAAGGAGATGCATTCTGTCTCCTAGAGATGAACGTACTTGGTGCGAAAAGTGCAAATCAATCCCAGAACAACAGCAAAGGACCTTGTGAAGATGCTGGAGGAAACAGCTTCAAAAGTATCTATATCCACAGTAGAAGAAGTCCTACATCGACAAAACCTGAAAGGCCGCTCAGCAAGGAAGAAGCCACTGCTCCAAAACTGCCATAAAAAAGCCAGACTGCGGTTTGCAACTGCACATGGGGACAAAGATTGTACTTTTTGGAGAAATGTCCTCTGGTCTGATGAAACAAAAATATAACTGTTTGGCCATGATGACCATCGTTGTGTTTGGAGGAAAAAGAGCGAGACTTGCTAGCCGAATAACACTATCCCAACCGTGAAGCACGGGGGTGGCAGCATCATGTTGTGGGGATGCTTTGCTGCAGGAGGAACTGGTGCACCTCACAAAATAGATGGCATCATGAGGCAGGAAAATTATGTGGATATATTGAAGCAACATCTCAAGACATCAGTCAGGAAGTTAAAGCTTGGTCGCAAATTGGTCTTCCAAATGGACAATGACCCCAAGCATACTTCCAAAGTTGTGGCAAAATGGCTTAAGGACAACAAAGTCAAAGTATTGGAGTGGCCATCACAAAGCCCTGATCTCAATCCTGAAGAAGATTTGTGGGCAGAACTGAAAAAGTGTGTGCGAGCAAGGAGGCCTACAAACCTGACTCAGTTACACCAGCTCTGTCAGGAGGAATGGGCGAAAATTCACCCAACTTATTGTGGGAAGCTTGTGGAAGGCTACCTGAAACATTTGACCCAAGTTAAACAGTTTAAAGGCAATGCTACCAAATACTAATTGAGAGTATGTAAACTTCTAGCCCACTGGGAATGTGATGAAAGAAATAAAAGCTGAAATAAATCATTATCTCTACTATTATTCTGACATCTCACATTCTTAAAATAAAGTGGTGATCCTAACTGACCTAAGACAGGGAATTTGTACTAGGATTTAATGTCAGGAACTGTGAAAAACTGAGTTTAAATGTATTTGGCTAAGGGGTATGTAAACTTCCGACTTCAACTGCATATCCATCCTGCCCTGCTTTCCTAAAATCTTCAAAAGCCAAGTTAACAAACAGATCACTGACCATTTCGAATCCCACCGTACCTTCTCCGCTACGAAATCTGGTTTCTGAGCTGGTCACGGCTGCACCTCAGCCACGCTCAAGGTCCTAAACAATATCATAACCACCATCGATAAAAGCCATTTTCATCGACCTGGCCAAGGCTTTTGACTGTCAATCACCGCATTCTTATCGGCAGACCCAACAGCCTTGGTTTCTCAAATGACTGCCTCGCCTGGTTCACCAACTACTTCTCTGACAGAGTTCAGTGTGTCAAATCGGAGGGCCTGTTTTCCGGACCTCTGGCAGTCTCTATGGGGGTGCCATAGGGTTCAATTCTCGGGCCAACTCTCTTCTCTGTATACATCAATGATGTTTCTCTTGCTGCTGGTGATTCTCTGATCCACCTCTATGCAGACGACACCAATCTGTACACATCTGGCCCTTCTTTGGACACTTACACATCCAAATGAGCTTCAATGCAATACAACTCTCCTTCCGTGGCCTCCAACTGCTCTTAAATGCTAGTAAAACCAAATGCATGCTCTTCAACCGATTGCTGCCCGCAACCGCCCGCCCGACTAGCATCACTACTCTGGACGGTTCTGACCTAGAATATGTGGACAACTACCTAGGTGTCTGGTTAGACTGTAAACTCTCCTTCCAGACTCACATTAAGCATCTCCAATCCAAAATTAAATCTAGAAATCAGCTTCCTATTTCACAACAAGGTCTCCTTCACTCATGCTGCCAAACATACCCTCGTAAAACTGACCATCCTACCGATCCTTGACTTCGGCGATGTAATTTACAAAATAGCCCCCAACACTCAACTCAACAAACGGGATGCAGTCTATCACAGTTCCATCCGTTTTGTCACAAAAGCACCGTATACCACCCACCACTGTGACCTGTACGCTCTCGTTGGCTGGCCCTCGCTACATATTCGTCGCCAAACCCACTGGCTCCAGGTCATCGATAAGTCTTTGCTAGGTAAAGCCCCGCCTTAGATCACTAGTCACCATAGCAACACCCACCCGTAGCCCACGCCTCAGCAGGTATATCTCACTGGTCATCCCCAAAGCCAATTCCTCCTTTGGCCGCCTTTCCTTCCAGCTCTCTGCTGCCAATGACTGGAATGAATTGAAAAAAAAGAAAAATGTAATAAAGAAAAATCACTGAAGCTGGTGTCTTGCATCTCCCGTTAACTTTAAGCATCAGCTGTTAGAGCAGCTTACTGATCACTGTACACAGCCCATCTGTAAATAGCCCATCTGTAAATAGCCCATCTGTAAATAGCCCATCTGTAAATAGCCCATCCAACTACCTCATCCCCATATTGTTATTTCTTTTTTTGCTCCCCAGAATCTCAACTTGCACATCTATCACTCCAGTATTAATGCTAAATTGTAATTATTTCACCACTATGGCCTATTTATTGCCTTACCTCCCTAATCTTACTACATTTGCACACACTGTACATAGACCTTTTCTATTGTGTTATTGACTATATATAGATTCTTCTACTGTGTTATTGACTATACGTTTGTTTATCCCATGTGTAACTATGTGTTGTTGTTTATCCCATGTGTAACTCTGTTGTTTTTGTCACAGTGCTTTACTTTCTTGGCCAGGTCGCAGTTGTAAATGAGAACTTGTTCAACTGGCCTACCTGGTTAAATAAAAAAATATGTACTGTATGTGAATGTGTGTGAGAGTGTCAATGTAGTGGTGTGTTTGTGTAAAAATATATAATTTTTTACACACAAAAGTTTGGGGTCACTTAAATGTCTGTGTTTTTGAAAGAAAAGCACATTTTTTGTCCATTAAAATATCATCAAATTGATCAGAAATACAGTGTAGATATTGTTAACAATGTAAATGACTATTGTAGCTGGAAACGGCTGATTTTTAATGGAATATCTAGATAGGCGTACAGAGGCCCATTATCAGCAACCATCACTCCTGTGTTCCAATGGCACGTTGTGTTAGCTAATCCAAGTTTATCATTTTAAAAGGCTAATTGATCATTAGAAAACCCTTTTGCAATTATGTTAGCACTGCTGAAAACTGTAGTGCTGATTAAAGAAGCAATAAAACTGGCTGTCTTTAGACTAGTTGAGCATCTGGAGCATCAGCATTTGTGGGTTCGATTACAGGCTCAAAATTGCTAGAAACAAAGACCTTTCTCCTGAAACTCGTCAGTCTGTTCTGGTTCAGAGAAATGAAGGCTATTCCATGCGAAAAATTGCCACCATACTAAAGATCTCGTACAACGCTGTGTACTACTGCCTTCTATTCTGGCTCTAACCAGAATAGAAAGAGGAGTGGGAGGACCCGGTGCACAACTGAGCAAGAGGACAAGTACATTAGAGTGTCTAGTTTAAGAAACAGACACCTCACAAGTCCTCAACAGGCAGCTTCATTAAATAGTACCCACAAAACACCAGTCTCAACGTCAACAGTGAAGAGGCGACTCCGGGATGCCGGCCTTCTAGGCAGAGTTCCTCTGTCCAGTGTCTGTGTTCTTTTGCCCATCTTAATCTTTTATTTTTATTGGCCAGTCTGAGATATGGCTTTTTCTTTGCAACTCTGCCTAGAAGGCCAGTTGGTTCTCCAGTACATTGGCCAATAGAACAGAGGGTAGATTATTTACTCTCCCCCGTAGTTTCATCAGGGTACTCGCACATCGGCCTCTATATCACGGTCTCTTCCGAGTGTCGGGGATCAGGGCCCAGGTGAGAAGTAGTGGTCGCTGTTCTGATGTCCAGAAGCTCTTTTCAGTCATAGGAAACGATGGCGGAAACATTATGTACAAAAGAAGTTTAGATCAGCGCAAACAGCCCCCCCCCCCAACTAACAATCAACAACAACAAATAGGTGTTCCAGTCTCCATGGAGACAGAACAAACAGAGCTGAAGTAATAGTATGGAAGGTCTTCAACATGCATTAGGAACAGTCATGTCTGTTATATACATGACGTGTACCATAACCTGCTGGACAAAACATGTTCATCTCCCAATTTATTTGCTACAGATTGTGTCCTGAAAATATACACCAGGTTCTAGGAGGAGAGGACCATGCAGCAGCACTTGCTCTGCTCGCCCGTCTGCCAGGAGCCCCAGGAATGTAGCTGTAATGACTAACATGTCCTCCAGCTAAACCCTTACACATATAAACTAAACACTTTCATAAACAAGCCCTGCCACCTCCCCAACCTCTCTACTCTTCCTAATCTCCCCAGTCTTCCCCTCCCATGTGAGGAGTATCTGTGGAATACCGCATCATCCCAGAGGAGCAGGCAGGGTCAGGGAGGCAGGGGAGCAGGCTGGGTCAGGGAGGCAGGGGAGCAGAGGTAGGGGAGCAGGCTGGGTCAGGGAGGCAGGAAGGGTCAGGGAGGCAGGGGAGCAGAGGTCAGGGAGGCAGGCTGGGTCAGGGAGGCAGGGGAGCAGGCTGGGTCAGGGAGGAAGGATGGGTCAGGGAGGCAGGGGAGCAGGCTGGGTCAGGGAGGTAGGATAGGCTGCTCCCCGGCCCCCCCCCAGCTACCTGCTCCCCGGCCCCCCCCAGCCGCCTGCTCCCCGGCCCCCCCCCAGCCGCCTGCTCCCCGGCCCCCCCTAGCTCCCCGCCCCCCCCCCCCCCCCAGCTGCCTGCTCCCCGGCCCTACTGTCCATCTGCCGCCCTGAATTCCTCTGTTGATCCTACAGCTATTGTATACAGTAATCATGTGCCTATGAACCAGAGTTACACTGTTAACACTGAGGCAGTGTGCACTAGTAGGAAGTCCACTGTGTGCAGCTCACCCTGCACTAACAGCTCAAACATAAAAATCACTTTCATGTGTACCTCTAATAAGCCTCCCAGTTCAGCTGGGTGATATGGTCTAAAATCAGATTTCCATTTGTTTTTTAACTTATGGGCGATTCACAATATATCCAAAAATGTTTATGTTCTCTCTAAATAAGCTTTGTACAATTAAAAGATTAAATACACTGCATTTCAAACAGTTAGCAATAATCTAATGAATTCCAGGTTTGTAAAATTATACCTTGGCTAAAAAATAAAAAAATAAAATAGCCTTTATTTATTATATAAGCCTTCAACAACCATAAAACGCACTAATAAATGTAATTTTATAAAAGTAGTTTAACATGCTTTTTTGGGGGAATAATCCCTGATCAGCCTATGAAAATAACCTTTGTTACAAATGTAAATAGAACCATGCATAATGCAGTCACTAATAATGACTAACTTATTGCAGCAGGTATTAGGCTATAGAACATTAACACAGGTCTCAACAGTCCCTCAAGCCCACCTGGCAGCAGGCATTAGACTATAGAACATTACAGGTCTCAGTCCCTAAAGCCCACGTGCGAGTGATTAGCCAGCTCATGTTTATATTTAAAGTTAAAGATAACAAACTTGGATCGATTTTCTAGTTCCCTTTATCTAAAATTAGGTTTTGGTTGAAGAGCTGATAATTCAGTATAAAAACAATATGCATAAAGTAGAGAAAATTATAACATTGTGTCTCCAGAGCACTCAGGAACTCAGACTGGGGCGAAGGTTGACCTTCCAACAGGACAACGACCCTAAGCACACAGCCAAGAGAACGCAGGAGTGGCTTCGGGGCAAGTCTCTGAATGTCCTTGAGTGGGCCAGCCAGAGCCCGGACTTGAACCTGATCTAACATCTCTGGAGAGACCTGAAAATAGCTGTGCAGCAACGCTCCCCATCCAACCTGACAGAGCTTGAGAGGATCTGCAGAGAAGAATGGGAGAAACTCCCCAAATACAGGGGTGCCAAGCTTGTAGCATCATACCCAAGACTCAATGCTGTGATCACTGCCAAAAGGTGCTTCAACAATGTACTGATTAAAGGGTCTGAATACTAATGTAAATGTGATATTTCCGCTTTTTTTATACATTTGCTAAAATTTCTAAAAAGCTGATTTTGCCTTGTCATCATGGGGTATTGTGTGTGTGTGTGTGTGTAGACAGATTTAATCATTTTTAGAGTAAGGCTGTAATGTAACAAAATGTTGAAAAAGTCAAGGGGTCTGAATACTTTCCGGCACTGTTTATCAACGAATTGGCGACGGCACTAGAACAGTCTGCAGCACCCGGCCCTCACCCTACCAGAATCTGAAGTCAAATGTCTTCTGTTTGTTGATGATCTGGTGCTTCTGTCACCAACCAAGGAGGGCCTACAGCAGCACCTAGATCTTCTGCACAGATTCTGTCAGACCTGGGGCCCCGACAGACCTGGGGCCCCGACAGACCTGGGGCCCCGACAGACCTGGGGCCCCGACAGACCTGGGGCCCCGACAGACCTGGGGCCCCGACAGTAAATCTCAGTAAGACACAAATAATGGTGTTCCAAAAAACAGTAGCTGCCAAGACAAACACAAATTCCATCTAGACACCGTTGCCCTATAGCACACAACAACCTATACCTACCCCGGCCTAAACATCAGCACCACAGGTAACTTCCACAAAGCTGTGAACGATCTGAGAGACAAGGCAAGAAGGCCCTCCTATGTCATCAAAAGGAACAAAATTCGACATACCAATTAGGATCTGGCTAAAAATACTTGAATCAGTTATAGAACCCATTGCCCTTTATGGTTGTGAAGTCTGGGGTCCGCTCACCAACCAAGAATTCACAAAATGGGACAAACACCAAATTGAGACTGCATTCAGAATTCTGAAAAAATATCCTCCATGTACAACGTAAAACACCAAATAATGCAGAGCAGAATTAGGCCAATACCCGCTAATTATCAAAATACAGAAAAAAGCTGTTAAATTCTACAACCACCTAAAAGGAAGTGATTCCCAAACCTTCCATAACAAAGCCCTCACCTACAGAGAAATAAACCTGGCGAAGAGTCCCCTAAGCAAGCTGGTCCTGGGGCTCTGTTCACAAACACAAACAGACCCCACAGAGCCCCAGGACAGCAACACAAACAGACCCCACAGAGCCCCAGGACAGCAACACAATTAGACCCAACCAAATCAGGAGAAAACAAAATGATAATTACTTGACACATTGGAAAGAATTTACCCCCCCAAAAAACAGAGCAAACTAGAATGCTATTTGGCCCTAAACAGAGAGAACACAGTGGCAGAATACCTGACCACTGTGACTGACACAAACTTAAGGAAAGCTTTGACTATGTACAGACCCCGTGAGCATGGACTTGCCATTGAGAGAGGCCGCCGTAGGTAGACCTGGCCTCACTGCCAATCCTGAAGTATACCTTTAAAGCTACAAAAGGTGTCAGTGTTCAATCTTAACAAAACAACAGAACAGATTAACCGGAATGAAATTTACTCTATATATAGGGGGTACCGGTACAGAGTCAATGTGCGGGGCACCGGTTAGTTGAGGTAATATGTACATGTAGGTAGAGTTATTGAAAAGTGACTATGCAAATAGTCTGGGTAGCCATTGTAATAGCTGTTCAGGTCTAGCACCTAGACTTGGCGCTCCGGTACCGCTTGCCATGTGGTAGCAGAGAGAACAGTCTATGACTAGGGTGGCTGGAGTCTGACCATTTTTAGGGTCTTCCTCTGACACCGCCTGGTATAGAGGTCCTGGATGGCAGGAAGCTTGGCCCAGTACAGCCCAGCTTGTACTGGGCTGTAAACACTACCCTCTGTAGTGTCTTGCGGTCGGAGGCTGAGCAGTTGCCATACCAGGCAGTAATGCAACCAGTCAGGATGCTCTCGATGGTGCAGCTGTAGAACTTCGAGGATCTGAGGACCCATGCCAAATCTTTTCAGTCTCCTGAGGGGGAATAGGTTTTGTCGTGCCCTCTTCACGACTGTCTTGGTGTGTTTGGACCATGTTAGTTTGTTGGTGATGTGGACACCAAGGAACTTGAAGCTCTCAACCTGCTCCACTACAGCCCCGTCGATGAGAATGGGGGCGTGCTCGGTCCTCCTTTTCCTGTAGTCCACAATCATCTCCTTTGTCTTGATCACATTGAGGGAGAGGTTGTTGGTCTCTGACCACCTCCCTATAGGCCGTCTCATCGTTGTCTGTGATCAGGCCTACCACTGTTGTGTCGTCAGCAAACTTAATGGTGTTTGAGTCGTCATAGCCTCCCAACGCGCCCCAGCCTCCCAACGCGCCCCAGCCTTGATCTTTTTAATGGAAGCATGACCTTACTACATCCCAGCAGTTGGGTCATCCAAACAACCCAGAATTCTTTTAGAGTGTAGAAATTAAACTAGCCAGCCAACAGCATCATCATCATGCTGTGCCAGTATCAGGGAAATGATTGGTTACTCCCTCACACCCCTTGTTTTCCATCCTGCAATGAAATGTTGATGATTGCAATAGATTGGGACTGAAATTACTTAGAGAAAAAAAAATAGTGTAATGTACATGAATCAAACATTTAATCTAATCTTTAATTAAACTGAAAAATACATCTTACACAATAAACAAAACAAAAACAAACAAAAAGACCCATCTGCTGCTCCAGCCCTCTATCCCTCCACATGGCCTCATTATGTTACTATAGACCTAACCCTAATTCAGCAATCATGTTACCATGGACCTAACCCTCATTATGTTACCATGGACCTAACCCTAATACGGGACAGCAAACTAACCTCATTGTCGCATTTAGATTTAAAGCATAGTATGTATGGATAGAGCCTGGTTCTGAAAACATTGAAATGGCGATTACACCACGCCAGTTATCAATAAACTGGTGCCATTGCCTACAATGATGAATACCGCGAAACAGTCAGCATGCCGCTCTAGCGATCAGTTGCGCTTAGAATAGAAACACATGAACACATAAAAACAAGACCAGATCATAGACCCAAGTTTTTAATAAACCAATACAGTCTCAACATGAACATGATGGAACTCACTGTGTCCTATTGACTACTATTCCGTATCAATGCTTCAGATTCAGTATTTAGAGCACCAATCTGTTTCCCACTGAGTTGTAGTTTATATTAGAAGACCATGTGCTGGCTACGCAGCACCGCAGAGAACACATGGCACGCTGTGGCTAAAAGGAGAAAAAGTTGAGCTGTAGTAGAAAGTGGTGTACTCACGTACTGCCTCCTGCTTGGCGTCTAACCCAGAGATAGACTGCTGAAGTTGACCGACTTTACTCTGCAGTCCCCGGACCCGTTGGTTAGTAAACACGATATCGCTCTCCAACTCCTGGAAGAGAGAGCAGGCGTGCCGGGCCAGGTCGGAGAGCTGTCGTAGGGTCCCGGACAGAGCCACATTGTTAACCGTACACAGATCATCGAAAACCAAACTCTCTTCTTTCGGGACTGAATGCCTGCACAGTAACTGGGGTTCCACGATCCGTTTGGCAAATGGCATTTTGACATGGACCCGATTAGAAATCCACTAAAAAATCTGAACCAATAAATAATTTTCAAAACAATAGATGCCCCCATTAATCCAACTGTCCCCGATTGAGCGGTTCTTCAGGCATCATTTCACTCTCTACAGACTGTTCTCGCCTCCCGCTGCTCCTCCGCTCATCAGCTGCCTATCCGTCCGTATGTAGTAGTCTATGTTATTCAGAGCTTTAAAAGTGAGGCGCTTTAAAAAAAAAAAAAAAAAAAAAAGATCGCCCCAAAACCTGGCGCGGAGTTCCCTCATTTCCCGGATCTGGACTCGGAGCGAAGCGCGCAGCTGTCTGTGTCCACGGAGCCTCCATCAAGCGCGCTGCCGAGGCTGAGCGCGTTCACTATTACCACAACAGAGGATTCTTGGCGTGGAAGAGTTGCTCAATAATAATAATCACTTTAAACGGCTGTATAAGAGACTGATTATATAGAGAGTTGTAGTGTTGACTGTAGCCTATGTTAGAATGTGTTAAACTGTTCTCTGTGTGTAAAAGCATCAGTTACTCTTCCAGGGGCCCACATGAAACAATATATTTATTTAACTAGTCAGAACCTGTTGGGGCTCGGGGGCAGTATTGAGACATTTTGAAAAAAATATGTGCCCATTTTTAACTGCCTCCTACACCAACTCAGAAGCTAGGATATGCATATTATTAACACATTCGGATAGAAAACACTCTGAATTTTCTAAAACAGTTTGAATGGTGTCTGTAAGTATAACAAAACTCACATTGCAGGCAAAAACCTGTGAAAAATAGATCCAAAAAAATGTGGATTTTGTGACTGTACTATTTAGTGTCATTGTTTTATAGATACCATAGTGAGAAAGGATTCATTTCGCAACACCTACGGCTTCCACTAGATGTCAACGATCTTTATAAAGTTGTTTGAAGCGTCTATGATAAACAGAGAGCAAATTAGAATCCAAGGAAGTTGACATGTCATCACTTCATTTTTTTGCGCCTGCGCATAAATCTGAGAGACGTGAGTTTGTCATCATTTTTTATCTAGACATAGGATAGGTTGTGTGAAAATATTACTGATGTTTAACGTTAAAAATGGACCAAAAGATTAATGCTAAACAACATTTGACATGTTTGAACGAACATAAATAGATTATTTACTAGGTTTTTTTAGCTTTTCGGCGTGATTTTACCAGCCCCACACCACGTTTTGTGGGAGCATGATGAACGCTAAGTACTTGGTGTTATTTGGACATAAATTATGAACTTTGTCAAAAGAAACCACATTTGTTCCGGACCTGGAATGCCTTCCGGACCTGGGATCCTGCCTTCTGATGGAGATAATCAAAGGTAAGGGGGTATTTACAATGTTATTATCGATTTTAGATGATGCTAACTGTATAGCATAGCCTGTTGTTCTTAGCATAGCACCCCGTTTATTGCAAAATGTGATTTCCCAGTAAAGTTATTTTGAGATCTGGCCATTCGGTAGCAATTACGAGATGATAATATATTATTCTTTGAATGACAATATTATAATTTACCAATGTTTTCGAATAGTAATTTTGTTATGTTCACCGGAAGCATTTCAGAGAAGAAAAAAATCTGAATTTCACGCTACTGTAAAATGCTGTTTTTGGATATAAATATGAACTTGATGGAACAAAAAATGCATGTATTGTATAACATAATGTCCTAGGAGTGTCATCTGATGGAGATTGACAAAAGTTAGTGCATAATTCAAGCTGGTTTCTGCTTTTGGTGATGCCTGACCTTGAATTGAAAATGGATGTTTGTACTTTTGTGGCTATGTACTGTCCTAACATAATCTAACTTTATGCTTTTGCCGTAAAGCCTCTTTGAAAATCGAACAATGTGGTTAGATTAAGGAGATGTTTATCATTTAAATTGTGTAAATAGTTGATTGTTTGAGAAATTGAAATTATTAGATTTTTGATGTTTTGAATTTCCAGCCTTGTTAGCAATCCCGGCTCGGGGTTCATTGCTAACCTGTAGCCCCAACAGGTTAATGACGGCCTACCCAGGCCAAACCATAATGGTGCTGGATCAGTTGTGCGCCACCCTATGTGACCCCAATCACGGCCGGTTGTGATACAGCCTGGATTCGAATCAGGGTCTGTAATGACACCTCTAGCACTGAGATGCAGCCCAGCTAGCAACGAGGAATCTGCCCAGAAGCGGCCCTCTTCCGGGGGGGCCGGAACTGATTGAATCGGCCCGGAATCGGGTGTCGGACTCGGCCCGGAATCAAAATGAATAACTGCCCAGAATCAGCCCAAGTACATCGGGCCGTTTCAGTCTACCGGAATTCAGCTGACTTTGCCGGCATCTTACCAGAATCCCCCCCAGAAGCGACCGGATGCAAACTGAAATAAATGTATACAAAATTACCCGATTTAGTCATTTTAAATATTACTATTATACATTTTATACATACAAATTATACCCATCCACAAAAAAGCATTTTGTGTCGGAGGAAACGCCATACACCTGGTGACCGTGTCAGTGTTCATGCGCCTGGCCCTCCATAGGAGTCGCTACAGCGCGATGGGACAAGGACATCCCGGCTGGCCAAACCCTCCCCTAACTCGAACGACACTCAGCAAATTATACATCACCTCATGGGTCTCCCGGGCGCAGCCGGCACGGGTCTCGAACAGGAATCTGGAATCTGTAGCAACGCAGTGTCTTAGACCGCTGCACCACTCGGGAGGTTCCAGCCATAAAGGTTTTAATGCTTATCAAATGTCTTGCACCAAGTATCAAAATACTAAAATACTGCACAGGACTCTAAAATAATTTCATTTAAATGTTAATTCTATCTTAATTTGATCACAGAAACAATGAGAAAATATGATAAAATAAATAATGGAATGTTAATTATATAAAGCAGCCTGTGTAATCATCTGCCAGAGTAGCCCCAATCGGCCCGAACCCCAAGTAATACATTTGGGCCAGGTAACTCACGCCGGAATCGGGCCAAGCTCAATCCCCACATTTTAGCCATAAGTAATACTGCCGAAGGCGGCCCAGACTCAGGCTACATGACATCGGCCGAGTCTGACTCTCAGCCGGAATCGGCCCAGATCCACTGTGCTAGCTGGGAGTGCCTTAGACCGCTGCGCCCCAGATCCACTGTACTAGCTGGGAGAGCCTTAGACCGCTGCGCCCCAGATCCACTGTGCTAGCTGGGAGTGCCTTAGACCGCTGCGCCCCAGATCCACTGTGCTAGCTGGGAGAGCCTTAGACCGCTGCGCCCCAGATCCACTGTGCTAGCTGGGAGAGCCTTAGACCGCTGCGCCCCCCTGTGCTAGCTGGGAGAGCCTTAGACCGCTGCGCCCCAGATCCACTGTGCTAGCTGGGAGTGCCTTAGACCGCTGCGCCCCAGATCCACTGTGCTAGCTGGGAGAGCCTTAGACCGCTGCGCCCCAGATCCACTGTGCTAGCTGGGAGAGCCTTAGACCGCTGCGCCCCCTGTGCTAGCTGGGAGAGCCTTAGACCGCTGCGCCCCAGATCCACTGTGCTAGCTGGGAGAGCCTTAGACCGCTGCGCCCCAGATCCACTGTACTAGCTGGGAGAGCCTTAGACCGCTGCGCCCCAGATCCACTGTGCTAGCTGGGAGTGCCTTAGACCGCTGCGCCCCAGATCCACTGTACTAGCTGGGAGTGCCTTAGACCGCTGCGCCCCAGATCCACTGTACTAGCTGGGAGAGCCTTAGACCGCTGCGCCCCAGATCCACTGTGCTAGCTGGGAGTGCCTTAGACCGCTGCGCCCCAGATCCACTGTGCTAGTTAGGAGAGCCTTAGACCGCTGCGCCCCAGATCCACTGTGCTAGCTGGGAGAGCCTTAGACCGCTGCGCCCCAGATCCACTGTGCTAGCTAGGAGTGCCTTAGACCGCTGCGCCCCAGATCCACTGTGCTAGCTGTGAGTGCCTTAGACCGCTGCGCCACAGATCCACTGTACTAGCTGGGAGTGCCTTAGACCGCTGCGCCCCAGATCCACTGTGCTAGCTGGGAGTGCCTTAGACCGCTGCGCCCCAGATCCACTGTGCTAGCTGGGAGAGCCTTAGACCGCTGCGCCCCAGATCCACTGTGCTAGCTGGGAGTGCCTTAGACCGCTGCGCCCCAGATCCACTGTACTAGCTGGGAGAGCCTTAGACCGCTGCACCCCAGATCCACTGTGCTAGCTGGGAGTGCCTTAGACCGCTGCGCCCCAGATCCACTGTGCTAGTTAGGAGAGCCTTAGACCGCTGCGCCCCAGATCCACTGTGCTAGCTGGGAGAGCCTTAGACCGCTGCGCCCCTGATCCACTGTGCTAGTTAGGAGAGCCTTAGACCGCTGCGCCCCAGATCCACTGTGCTAGCTGGGAGAGCCTTAGATCGCTCTGCCCCCTGTGCTAGCTGGGAGTGCCTTAGACCGCTGCGCCCCCTGTGCTAGCTGGGAGTGCCTTAGACCGCTGCGCCCCTGATCCACTGTGCTAGTTAGGAGAGCCTTAGACCGCTGCGCCCCAGATCCACTGTGCTAGCTGGGAGAGCCTTAGACCGCTGCGCCCCCTGTGCTAGCTGGGAGTGCCTTAGACCGCTGCGCCCCCTGTGCTAGCTGGGAGTGCCTTAGACCGCTGCGCCTCTTGGGAGCCCAAAATAATATAATACATGCTTTCCACCTGGCTACCCCTACCCCGATCAACAGCCCTGCGCTCCCCACAGCAACTCGCCCAAGCCTCCCCCATTTCTCCCTCACCCAAATCCAGATAGCTGATGTTCTTAAAGAGCTGCAAAACCTGGATCCCTACAAATCAGCCGGGCTAGATAATCTGGACCCTCTCTTTTTAAAATGATCTGCCGAAATTGTTGCAACCCCTATTACTAGCCTGTTCAACCTCTCTTTCGTATCATCTGAGATTCCCAAAGATTGGAAAGCTGCCGAAGTCATCCCCCTCTTCAAAGGGGGAGACACTCTAGACCTAAACTGCTACAGACCTATATCTATCCTACCCTGCCTTTCTAAGGTCTTCGAAAGCCAAGTCAACAAACAGATTACTGACCATTTCGAATCCCACCGTACCTTCTCCGCTATGCAATCTGGTTTCAGAGCTGGTCATGGGTGCACCTCAGCCACGCTCAAGGTCCTAAACGATATCATAACCGCCATCGATAAGAGGCATTACTGTGCAGCCGTATTCATCGACCTGGCAAAGGCTTTCGACTCTGTCAATCACCACATTCTTATTGGCAGACTCAACAGCCTTGGTTTCTCAAATGATTGCCTCGCCTGGTTCACCAACTACTTCTCTGATAGAGTTCAGTGTGTCAAATTGGAGAGCCTGTTGTCCTAACCTCTTGCAGTCTCTATGGGGGTGCCACAGGGTTCAATTCTCGGGCCGACTCTCTTCTCTGTATATATCAATGATGTCGCTCTCGCTGCTGGTGATTCTCTGATCCACCTCTACGCGGACGACACCATTCTGTATACTTCTGGCCCTTCTTTGGACACTGTGTTAACTAACCTTCAGACGAGCTTCAATGCCATACAACTCTCCTTCCGTGGCCTCCAACTGCTTTTACATGCTAGTAGAACTAAATGCATGCTCTTCAACCGATCACTGCCCGCACCTGCCCGCCCGTCCAGCATCACTAATCTGGATGGTTCTGACTTAGAATATGTGGACAACTACAAATACCTAGGTGTCTGGCTACACTGTAAACTCTACTTCCAGACTCACATTAAACATCTCCAATCCAAAATTAAATCTAGAATTGGCTTCCTATTTCGAAACAAAGCATCCTTCACTCATGCTGCCAAACCAACCCTCGTAAAACTGACCATCCTACCGATCCTCGACTTCGGCGATGTCATCTATAAAATAGCCTCCAGCACTCTACTCAACAAATTTGATGCAGTCTATCACAGTGCCATCCGTTTTGTCACCAAAGCCCCATATATTACCCACCACTGCGACCTGTACGCTCTCGTTGGCTGGCCCTCGCTTCATACTCGTCGCCAAACCCACTGGCTCCAGGTCATCTACAAGTCTCTGCTAGGTAAAGCCCCCCCTTATCTCAGCTCACTGGTCACCATAGCAGCACCCACCTGTAGCACGCGCTCCAGCAGGTATATCTCACTGGGCACCCCCAAAGCCAATTCCTCCTTTGGCCACCTTTCTTTCCAGCTCTCTGCTGCCCATGACTGGAACGAACTGAAAAATCACTGAAGCTGGAGACCCATATCTCCCTCACTAGCTTTAAGCACCAGCTGTCAGAGCAGCTCACAGATCACTGCACCTGTACATAGCCCATCTGTAAACAGCCCATCCAACTACCTCATCCCCTTACTGTATTTATTTATCTTGCTCCTTTGCACCCCAGTATCTCTACTTGCACATTCATCTGCTGCACATCTACCATTCCAGCGTCTATATTGTAATTACTTCGCCATCATGGCCTATTTATTGCCTTACCTCCCGTATCTTACCTCATTTGCACTCACTGTATATAGATTTTTATTTTTTCTACTGTATTATTGACTGTATGTTTGTTTATTCCATGTGTAACTCTGTGTTGTTGTATGTGTCAAACTGCTGTGCTTTATCTTGGCCAGGTCACAATTGTAAATGAGAACTTGTTCTCAACTGGCCTACCTGGTTAAATAAAGGTGGAATAAAATAAAAATAAAAATATTCCAGTCTATGCGAGCAAAACAGTAGCTTAGTATCTGCTTCATCTGACCACTTTTTATTGATCGAGTCACTGGTGCTTCCTGCTTTAGTTTTTACTTTTAAGCAGGAATCAGGAGGATATAATGTTGGTCAGATTTGCCAAATGGAGGTGTGGTCAGGAGGGAGTTCATGTCTTAAACAAGGGTGGCTGCAGGCTGTAGACAGGCCAAAATCTCTCACCATCGAGCTGCCCACGACGATCGTGACCCTGTTGGAATCTTATGGGGAACGGAACGGGCCTGCGGAACGGAGGTGTGCTTCGACTCACTGCACAAGTACCAGTAGCAGGGGATGGCGTCGGAATCCTCGGGAGATGGAGGAAGGCCCAAGACCTTGTTTCCTTTGGTCAGCGACCAGCTGAGCTGTGGAGGGTGCCCCTGGATCTGATCTTCTAGGATATCTGGAGGCCGACCAGCCTGCCTCCTACCTGACCTACTTCGCCTTGCCAGTGTCCATTCTCCCACTGGCCGAGGAGTTGAGCTAACCATCTGTCCAGTAGATTGGAGCAGGTCAGTACCGCACGACATATCGACCCCTTGGCTGCAAGGAGACATTCAGAACCGAATTTCTGTGTGCCTGGGCTTCATCATAGTACTTAGAAACCACATCTTGTTTTTCCTAAAGATGAGTTAGCAGCCGGAAAACCTCTTTCCTAAGCTGCTTGACGATGATACATTTGGAACAAAGAATTTAAGTTAATTTACCAGTTCCGCCTTATTTTCCTCCTCTTGCGTACCTATCATCTCGCACCTAACGCATTTGAGCTCGGACGTAGACACAATACCACTGGTGTTTTGACTCTAGCACTGCTAGTGTTATCTTGCTCTGTTAGCATGATGGCTAACCGCTAACTATTGTGTTTTTTTTTTTGCAGGAATTTGCGGGCCCAGCTGAAAAAGCTAACCCTGTCACGGAATCCTTAGCTAACAGAACTTCCAATGGTTAAAGATATTGTTGTTGTTGCCTTGATTAAAAATGTTTTAATGAAAACGATTTCATAAAATGTGTTGCGAGCTCTGATGACGTCTGTTGCGTGATGGTTAATTCAAAATGATAAATTATGGATTGGACTGACCAAAATGATTTAGGGCAATGATTCATCCTTAAGAAAAATCTTGATTAATGTATTACTCTATGTCATTGATTGTAACAAGTAATAAACCAAACATACAGTGCAATGACAGGCTATTGTTGAACTGGAGAACATATAACAGACCACTCTCTGAGGACATACACACTATATCTGACAATATGCTATTGTGGTGGTTATTTATCAGACAGATACAGTGTAAATGAAAACATACTGCAAAACGAAAAAATACTACAATCTACAGTATCACAGAACAAAACAATGGAGCAGCATTAGTTTTTGATAACTAGCCAAGAGTAAATGAGTCACACATTAGAATCTAACAGGGTTCTAAGCAGATCCAGCCTACAGATACATGAGCCATTTTACAGCAGCCAGTTCTTTATGAATGACGGACTTCCAGATTCCTGTGGCGCTACATCATACGGCAGTACTTTCATCTGCTGTCACCTCCACACCAAGCTGGACTGGGTTAAGGCTGATCAGTCCAGAGCCCAGACCCCACCCAGCTGAATGAGTGTTTAGTTTATATCCAGCTGACTGGGATAGAAGAGTTGACAGACTAAGCTCTTCCTGTGTTATAGCTAGTATCCACAGCAGAACTGCAACCACTGCAAAGCCTGCAACCACTGACAAAGGGAGAGGAGAGAGATGCTTTCTCTATGGCGGCATCCTGGAGTGCTGGTGGTGCCACGAAGAGACAACTTGCTGGTCATCTGTCGTGCTAGACCTCCAGCAACAACCCCTGCAGTGATGTCTTTTACTGGGAGAAGGCACTACAATCTACTTACATTATACAGTATATTTTAATAGCAATTCCAAAACGCACAACAAAAACAATGAAAACTGTCCATGAATAAGTGTTTAATCTGGTTCCTTGTGAAGGTTTAGTCACACGCTCTGAGCACCCTGGTTAAACTTTAACCCCTTGCTGGCAGAGGCACTTATTAGCAGCGGTGGAAAAAGTACCCAATTGTCATACTTGAGTAAAAGTAAGGATACCTTAAAAGAAAATGACTTAAGTAAAAGTGAAAGTTACCCAGTTAAATACTACTTGAGTAAAAGTCTAAAAGTATTTGGTTTTAAATATACTGAAGTATCAAAAGTAAAAGTATATATCATTTAAAATTCCTTATATTAAGCAAACCAGTCAACACGATTTTCTTGTTTTTAAAATGTACGGAAAGCCAGGAGCACATTTCAACACTCAGACAGAATTTACAAATGAAGCATTTTTGTTTAGTGAGTCTGCCAGAGCAGAGGCAGTAGGGATGACCAGGGATGTTCTCTTGATAAGTGTGTGAATTAGACAATTTTACTGTCCTACTAAGCATTTAAAATGTAATAAGTCCGTTTGTGTGTCAGGGAAAATGTAAGGAGTAAAAAGTACATTATTTTCTTTAGGAATGTCATGGAGTAAAAGTATTCCTTTAAAGTATCTTTACTAAATGACTTTACACCACTGCTTATTCATCAGCCTTTCTCCTTAACCCTCTCCTGGTCCCTCTCCTAACCCTAACCCTCTCCTGGTCCCTGTCCTCCTAACCCTCTCCTGGTCCCTGTCCTCCTAACCCTAACCCTCTCATAGTTCCTGTCCTCCTAACCCTAACCCTCTCCTGGTCCCTGTCCTCCTAACCCTCTCCTGGTCCCTGTCCTCCTAACCCTAACCCTCTCATAGTTCCTGTCCTCCTAACCCTAACCCTCTCATAGTTCCTGTCCTCCTAACCCTAACCCTTTCATAGTTCCTGTCCTCCTAACCCTAACCCTCTCATAGTCCCTGTCCTCCTAACCCTAACCCTCTCCTGGTCCCTCTCCTAACCCTAACCCTCTCATAGTCCCTGTCCTCCTAACCCTAACCCTGTCATAGTCCCTGTCCTCCTAACCCTAACCCTCTCCTGGTCCCTCTCCTCCTAACCCTAACCCTCTCATAGTCCCTGTCCTCCTAACCCTAACCCTCTCCTGGTCCCTCTCCTAACCCTAACCCTCTCATAGTCCCTGTCCTCCTAACCCTAACCCTGTCATAGTCCCTGTCCTCCTAACCCTAACCCTCTCCTGGTCCCTCTCCTCCTAACCCTAACCCTCTCCTGGTCACTCTCCTCCTAACCCTAACCCTCTCCTGGTCCCTCTCCTAACCCTAACCCTCTCATAGTCCCTGTCCTCCTAACCCTCTCCTCCTAACCCTAACCCTCTCCTCCTAACCATAACCCTCTCCTGGTTCCTGTCCTCCTAACCCTCTCCTCCTAACCCTAACCCTCTCCTGGTCCCTGTCCTCCTAACCCTCTCCTCCTAACCCTAACCCCCCTCTCCTCCTAACCATAACCCTCTCCTGGTCCCTGTCCTCCTAACCCTCTCCTCCTAACCCTAACCTCTTCCTGTAGTATTGCCATCTGCCCCATTCTAATGTAATGCCATGTTTGCGATATTACCTTGACATGAAGCAATGGAGTTTGACTATCAGCTAGACAAATCCCGTTATAATAATATAATAGCTTATAATAATAGCATGTCTCAAGGTAGAGCACGATAATAACTGGCAAGATGGCAGTTACCTCAAACCGCTGTATATTTAGAGGAGACCGACACATATAGTTTCCTCATCACGTGCTCCTGCCACGTTGAAATGCTAACCAAACTGAGTTATGTGGTATTTATAGTTCAATGAAATACAACTCCCAGTCTGTCAGTCTGTCGTCCAGTCTGTCAGTCTTTCAGTCTTTCAGTCTTTCAGTCTGTCAGTCTGTCAGTCTTTCTGTCTGGCTGGCTGGCTGGCTGGCTGGCTGGCTGTCATTTATAAAGCCCTTTTTACATCAGCAGATGTCACAAAGTGCTATACAGAAACCCAGCCTAAAACCCCCAAACAGCAAGCAATGCAGATATAGAAGCACGGTGGCAAGGAAAAACTTTGTAGAAAGGCAGGAAGCTAGGAAAAACCTAGGAACCAGGCTCTGAGGGGTGGCCAGTCCTCTTCTGGCTGTGCCGGGTGGAGATTATGAGAGTACATGGCCATTTAACTCACTTTCAGTGAGTTTGGTACACATCCGGTGGATAGAGAGCCGTTTATTATGTTCAACATAGGAGGGCCAAGCACAGGAAGCAGCTCTTTCAGTAGTTTAGTTGGAATAGGGTCCAAAATGCAGCTTGATGGTTTAGAGGCCATGACTATTTTCATCAATGTGTCAAGAGATACAGGATTAAAAAACATGAGTGTCTCCCTTGATCCTAGGTCCTGACAGTGTTGTGCAGACTCAGGACAACTGAGCTTTGGAGGAATACCCAGATTTAAAGAGGTGTCCGTAATTTGCTTTCTAATGATCATGATCTTTTTGTCAATGAAGTTCATGAATTTATCACTGCTGAAGTGAAAGCCGTCCTCTCTTGGGGAATGCTGCTGTTTAGTTAGTGTCACGTCCTGACCAGTGAAAGAGGTCATTTGCCATAGTAGAGTGGTCAAGGCGTGGCAGGGGGGGTTTGTTTTGTAGGTATTTTGGGGTTTCTGTTTCTATGTGGGTTTGTTCTAGTTATCATTTTCTATGTGTTGGTTTTCACGTTCGGCCGGGTATGGTTTCCAATCAGAGGAAGGTGTCTTTCGTTGTCTCTGATTGGAAGCCATACTTAGGCAGCCTGTTTTTCCTTTGGGGGTTGTGGGTAGTTGTTTTCCGTTTAGTCTTAGTACCTGATGGGACTGTTGTTGTTCTTGTTTTGTTGGTTAAGTGTAGTCATTAAAAGATTAAGAATGAGCACTATCCACGCTGCGTCTCCATTTTACTACCTCTGTGACAGTTAGCTTTGCGACAGTATCAAAAATAAATTTCGGATTGTTCTTATTCTCCTCAATTAAGTTGTAAAAATAGGATGATCGAGCAGCAGTGAGGGATCTTCGATACTGCACGGTACTGTCTTTCCAGTGCCATTTTCGTTCCAATTTTCTGGAAGCTCTTTTCAGGGCTCTGTTTTTTCTGTATACCAAGGAGGAAATTTCTTGTGACAAATGTTTTTTTTGTTTTCAGCGGGGCGACTGCATTTAGGGTATTACGAAAGGTTAAATTAAGATCCTCAGTTAGGTGGTAAACCGATTTTTGTATTCTGACATATGTGGGTAGGTGGAGGGAGTCTGGAAGGGCATCTAGGAATCTCTGGGTTGTTCGAGAATTTATAGCACGACTTTTAATGGTTGGGGTCTGAGCAGATTATTTGTTGCGATTGCAAACGTAATAAAATTGTGGTCCGATAGTCCAGGATTATGAGGAAAAACATTAAGATCCACAACATTTATTCCACGGGACAAAACTAGGTCCAGAGTATGACTGTGGCAGTGAGTAGGTCCAGAGACATGTTGGACAAAACCCACTGAGTCGATGATGGCTCCGAAAGCCTTTTGGAGTGGGTCTGTGGACTTTTCCATGTGAATATTAAAGTCACCAAAAATTTGAATATTATCTGCTATGACTACAAGGTCAAATAGGAATTCAGGGAACTCAGTGAGGAACGCTGTATATGGCCCAGGAGGCCTGTAAACAGTAGCTATAAAAAGTGATTGAGTAGGCTGCATAGATTTCATGACTAGAAGCTCAAAATACAAAAATGCTACCATTTTTTTGTTGTTGTAAATGTACAAAAAATTCATACATGTTAGCAACACCTCCTCCTTTGCGGGAGGAGAGGCCTCATTTAACACAGTAAATTCATCAGGCTTCAGCCATGTTTCAGTCAGGCCAATCACATCAAGATTATGATCAGAGATTAGTTCATTGACTATAACTGCCTTGGAAGTGAGGGATCTAACATTAAGTAGCCCTATTTTGAGATGTGAGGTATCACGATCTCTTTCAATAATGACAGGAATGGAGGAGGTCTTTATACTAGTGAGATTGCTAAGGCGAACACCGCCATGTTTAGTTTTTCCCAACCTAGATCGAGGCACAGACACGGTCTCAATGGAGATAGCTGAGCTGACTACACTGACTGTGCTAGTGGCAGACTCCACTAAGCTGGCAGGCTGGCTAACAGCCTGCTGCCTGGCCTGCACCCTATCTATTGTGGAGCTAGAGGAGTTAGAGCCCTGTCTATGTTCGTAGATAAGATGAGAGCACCCCTCCAGCTAGGATGGAGTCCGTCACTCCTCAACAGGCCAGGCTTGGTCCTGTTTGTGGATGAGTCCCAGAAAGAGTGTATGACCGCTGGATGATTCATTTTAAGTCTAATACTGCGGGTAATGGAGTCGCCAATGACTAGGGTTTTCAATTTGTCAGAGCTAATGGTGGGAGGCCTCGGCAGCTCAGACCCCGTAACGGGAGGAGTAGAGACCAGAGAAAACTCGGCCTCTGACTCCGACTCGCTGATTAATGGGAAGAACCGGTTGAAAGTCGACACCGGTAGAGTATCCCAACAGCATTTCTTTTCAGAAGCCATGAGAAAATTGTCCAGCTGCTGGGACTGTGCCGGGGGAGGGGGGAGGGGTTATACTGCTGTCTGTAATTACTGGTGGCACAGACGCTGGTTCACCCTTTCCTACACTGAAATTACCCTTGCCTAACGATTGCGTCTGAAGCTGGGCTTGCAGCATGTCTATCGTCACCATAAGGCGATCGTTCTCCTGAGTATTATGAGAACAGCGACTGTAATTAGAAGGCATCATGTTAATGTTACTGTTTAGCTTCGGCTGGTGGAGGTCCTGGAGAACCATGTCCAGGTATAGTGTCCGAGGTGAAAAAGTTGAATGAAAAATGTTGGTTATGTGTTAAAATGGTTATGTGTTAAATTGGTAAATGTGTTAAATTGGTTATGTGTTAAATTCAGATTTATTAAACGGTTATTAAAAGTAAAAAACGAAAAGTTTGGCAGATAATCAAGTTGTAACAAACAGTCTGTCTAGACCTAACCCTGTCTTACCCTAACCCTACCTGTCTGTCTCTCTGTCTAACCCTAACCCTGCCTGTCTGTCTGTCTAGCTCTAACCCTGTCTGTCTGTCTGTCTAGCCCTAACCCTGTCTATCCCTAACCCTACCTGTCTGTCTGTCTGTCTGTCTGTCTAGCCCTAACCCTGTCTGTCTGTCTGTCTGTCTGTCTGTCTGTCTGTCTGTCTGTCTGTCTGTCTGTCTGTCTGTCTGTCTGTCTAGCTCTAACCCTGTCTGTCTGTCTGTCTGTCTGTCTGTCTGTCTGTCTGTCTGTCTGTCTGTCTGTCTGTCTGTCTGTCTGTCTGTCTGTCTGTCTGTCTGTCTGTCTGTCTAACCGTAACCCTGTCTGTCTGTCTGTCTGTCTGTCTGTCTGTCTGTCTGTCTGTCTGTCTGTCTGTCTGTCTGTCTGTCTGTCTGTCTGTCTGTCTGTCTAACCCTGTCTGTATCTGTCTGTCTAACCCTAACGCTAGTGAGAACAGTATTACTGTATGCATGAGATACGTCAGAGAACAGTACTATGTATTAGATACATCAGAGAGGAGTACTATGTATTAGATACATCAGAGAGGAGTACTATGTATTAGATACATCAGAGAGGAGTACTATGTATTAGATACATCAGAGAGCAGTAATATGTATTAGATACATCAGAGAGGAGTACTATGCATTAGATACATCAGAGAGCAGTAATATGTATTAGATACATCAGAGAGGAGTACTATGTATTAGACATTGCTGTACTATGTATTACAATTTGAACTTCTTCTAAAAACAAGTCTCTCACCGTTGCCGCCTGCTATAGACCACCCTCTGCCCCCAGCTGTGCCCTGGACACCATATGTGAACTGATTGCCCCCCATCTATCTTCAGAGCTCGTGCTGCTAGGTGACCTAAACTGGGACATGCTTAACACCCCGGCCGTCCTACAATCTAAGCTTGATGCCCTCAATTTCACACAAATTATCAATGAACCTACCAGGTACAACCCCAAATCCGTAAACACGGGCACCCTCATAGATATCATCCTGACCAACTTGCCCTTTAAATACACCTCTGCTGTCTTCAATCAGGATCTCAGTGATCACTGCCTCATTGCCTGCATCCGTAATGGGTTCGCGGTCAAACGACCACCCCTCATCACTGTCAGACGCTCCCTAAAACACTTCAGCGAAAAGGCCTTTCTAATCGACCTGGCCCTGGTATCCTGGAAGGATATTGACCTCATCCCGTCAGTAGAGGATTCCTGGTTTTTTTTTTTAAACGCCTTCCTCACCATCTTAAATAAGCATGACCCATTCAATACATTTTTATTTATTTTTTATTTCACCTTTATTTAACCAGGTAGGCAAGTTGAGATCAAGTTCTCATTTACAATTGCGACCTGGCCAAGATAAAGCAAAGCAGTTCGACAACATACAAAAACACAGAGTTACACATGGAGTAAAACAACAAACAATCAATGATACAGTAGAAAAATAAGACTATATACAATGTGAGCGAATTATGTGAGATAAGGGAGGTAAAGGCAAAAAAAGGCCATGGTGGCAAAGTAAATAAAGTATAGCAAGTAAAACACTGGAATGGTAGAATTATAATTTGAAGAAAGTTCAAAGTTAAAATATAAATAATATGGTGCAAAGGAGCAAAATAATAAATAAAATAAATAAATACAGTAGGGGAAGAGGTAGTAGTTTGGGCTAAATTATAGATGGGCTGTGTACAGGTGCAGTGATCTGGGAGCTGCTCTGATAGCTGGAGCTTAAAGCTAGTGAGGGAGATAAGTGTTTCCAGTTTCAGAGATTTTTGTAGTTCGTTCCAGTCATTGGCAGCAGAGAACTGGAAGGAGAGACGACCAAAGGAGGAGTTGGAAGAACCTGGAACTGATATAGCCCTTGGTTCTCTCCAGACCTGACTGCCCTTAACCAACACAAAAACATCCTGTGGCGTTCTGCATTAGCATCGAATAGCCCCCGCGATATGCAACTTTTCAGGGAAGTTAGAAACCAATATACACAGGCAGTTAGAAAAGCCAAGGCTAGCTTTTTCAAGCAGAAATTTGCTTCCTGCAACACCAACTCAAAACAGTTCTGGGACACTGTAAAGTCCATGGAGAATAAGAGCACCTCCTCCCAGCTGCCACTGCTCTGAGGATAGGAAACTCTGTCACCACCGATGAATCCACTATAATTGAGAATTTCAATAAGCATTTTTCTACGGCTGGCCATGCTTTCCACCTGGCTACCCTTACCCCGGTCAACAGCACTGCACTCCCCACAGCAACTCGCCCAAGCCTTCCCCATTTCACCTTCCCCCAAATCCAGTCAGCTGATGTTCTGAAAGAGCTGCAAAATCTGGACCCCTACAAATCAGCCGGGCTAGACAACCTGGACCCTTTCTTTCTAAAATTATCTGCCGAAATTGTTGCAACCCCTATAACTAACCTGTTCAACCTCTCTTTCGTGTCGTCCGAGATTCCCAAAGATTGGAAAGCAGCTGCGGTCATCCCCCTCTTCAAAGGGGGGGACACTCTTGACCCAAACTGCTACAGACCTATATCTATCCTACCCTGCCTCTCTAAAGTCTTCGAAAGCCAAGTCAACAAACAGATTACTGACCATTTTGAATCCCACCGCACCTTCTCCGCTATGCAATCTGGTTTCAGAGCAAGTCATGGGTGCACCTCAGCCACGCTCAAGGTCCTAAACGATATCTTAACCGCCATCGATAAGAAACAATACTGTGCAGCCGTATTCATTGACCTGGCCAAGGCTTTCGACTCTGTCAATCACCACATCCTCATCGGCAGACTCAACAGCCTTGGTTTCTCAAATGATTGCCTCGCCTGGTTCACCAACTACTTCTCTGATAGAGTTCAGTGTGTCAAATCAGAGGACCTGTTGTCCGGGCCTCTGGCAGTCTCTATGGGGATGTCACAGGGTTCAATTCTTGGGCGAACTCTTTTCTCTGTATACATCAATGATGTCGCTCTCGCTGCTGGTGAATCTCTGATCCACCTCTACACAGACAACACCATTCTGTATACTTCTGGCCCTTCTTTGGACACTGTGTTAACTACCCTCCAGACGAGCTTCAATGCCATACAACTCTCCTTCCGTGGCCTCCAACTGCTCTTAAATACAAGTAAAACTAAATGCATGCTCTTCAACCGATCGCTTCCTGCACCTGCCCGCCCGTCCAGCATCACTACTCTGTACTGTTCTGACTTAGAATATGTGGACAACTACAAATTCCTAGGTTTCTGGTTAGACTGTAAACTCTCCTTCCAGACTCACATCAAACATCTCCAATCCAAAGTTAAATCTAGAATTGGCTTCCTATTTCGCAACAAAGCATCTTTCACTCATGCTGCCAAACATACCCTCGTAAAACTGACCATCCTACCGATCCTCGACTTCGGCGATGTCATTTACAAAATAGCCTCCAATACCCTACTCAATAAATTGGATGCAGTCTATCACAGTGCCATCCGTTTTGGCACCAAAGCCCTATATACTACCCACCACTGCGACCTGTACGCTCTCGTTGGCTGGCCCTCGCTTCATACTCGTCGCCAAACCCACTGGCTCCAGGTCATCTACAAGACCCTGCTAGGTAAAGTTCCCCCTTATCTCAGCTCGCTGGTCACCATAGCAGCACCCACCTGTAGCACGCGCTCCAGCAGGTATATCTCTCTGGTCACCCCCAAAGCCAATTCCTCCTTTGGCCGTCTCTCCTTCCAGTTCTCTGCTGCCAATGACTGGAACAAACTACAAAAATCTCTAAAACTGGAAACACTTATCTCCCTCACTAGCTTTAAGCACCAGCTGTCAGAGCAGCTCACAGATTACTGCACCTGTACATAGCATCTATAATTTAGCCCCAACAACTACCTCTTCCCCTACTGTATTTATTTTGCTCCTTTGCACTTTCTTCCACTGCAAATCTACCATTCCAGTGTTTTACTTGCTATATTGTATTTACCTCGCCACCATGGCCTTTTTTGCCTTTACCTCCCTTATCTCACCTCATTTGCTCACTTTGTATATAGACTTATTTTTCTACTATATTATTGACTGTGTGTTTGTTTTACTCCATGTGTAACTCTGTGTTGTTGTATGTGTCAAACTGCTATGCTTTATCTTGGCCAGGTTGCAATTGTAAATGAGAACTTGTTCTCAACTTGCCTACCTGTTTTCTGTCAGATAGTAGTCCAATTTTGTATATTGTATTTCATATGCCAAGGCAGCAGCTACTCTTCCTGGGGTCCAGCAAAATGAAGGCAGTTTATACAATTTTAAAAACATTACAATACATTCACAGACTCTGTACCCTCAGGCCCCTACTCCACCACTACCACATATATACAGTACAAAATCCATGTGTACGTGTGTGTCTAGTGCGTATTGTCACGGTTCCTCCTCTGCAGTGCAGGGGCGGTTCTTCCTGCAGGCAGAGTTGGGTCGTTAGTGATTGGAGCCACCTGGGCTCAGGGTATTAAACCTGCTGCTTCACTAACCTCTGTCTCTCTGTCTCCCTGCTCCTCCAGGTATGATCCTGTTTTGTTTGTTCCTTTGTAGGTTTACTTAGTTTCCACTCAGACATGTTCACACACACAGATTCATGCATCCATGCACTTTACATACACCCTACATTATGACATTTCCACACCTCATTCCTTTATCTTTGTTTAAAGTTAATAGTTTTTGTTTACAATAAAGAACCTTTTGATTGGCCTATACCTGTTGTTGATGTCCCCTCATTTTTGCCACAGGCTATGAGCCGGCCTGTGACAGTATGCTATCGTGTGTGTGTGTTTGTATGCATGTGCCTGTGTTTGCTTCACAGTCCCCGCTGTTCCATAAGGTATTCTTTTGTATCTGTTTTTTAAATCTAATTTTACTGCTTGCATGACTTACTCGATGTGGAATAGAGTTCCATGTAGTCATGGCTCTACTTAGTACTGTGCGCCTCCCATAGTCTGTTCTGGACTTGGGGACTGTGAAGAGACCTCTGGTGGCATGTCTTGTTGGGTATGCATGGGTGTCTATATCCCTCATAAAAACAAGTACTGATGAAGTCCATCTCTCCTCCACTTTGAGCCAGGAGAGATTTACATGCATATTATTAATATTAGCTCTCTGTGTACATCCAAGGGCCAGCCGTGCTGCCCTGTTCTGAGCCAATTGCAATTTTCCTGTCCTTTTTTGTGGTGCCTGACCACACGACTGAACAGTAGTCCAGTTTGCGACAAAACTATGGCATGTAGGACCTGCCTTGTTGATAGTGCTGCTAAGAAGGTAGAAACTAGGGCCTGTAGGACCTGCCTTGTTGATAGTGTTGTTAAGAAGGTAGAAACTAGGGCCTGTAGGACCTGCCTTGTTGATAGTGCTGTTAAGAAGGTAGAAACTAGGGCCTGTAGGACCTGCCTTGTTGATAGTGTTGTTAAGAAGGTAGAAACTAGGGCCTGTAGGACCTGCCTTGTTGATAGTGTTGTTAAGAAGGTAGAAACTAGGGCCTGTAGGACCTGCCTTGTTGATAGTGTTGTTAAGAAGGTAGAAACTAGGGCCTGTAGGACCTGCCTTGTTGATAGTGTTGCTAAGAAGGTAGAGCAGCGTCTTATCATGGACAGACTTCTCCCCATCTTAGCTACTACTTCATCAATATGTTTTGACCGTGACAGTTTACAATCTAGTGTTACTCCAAGCAGTTTAGTCACATCATCTTGCTCAATTTCCACATTATTTATTACAACAAATAGTTGAGGTTTAGTGAATGATTTGTCCCAAATACAACGCTTTTAGTTTTATATATATATAGGACTAACTTAATCCTTGCCACCCACTCTGAAACTAACTGCAGCTCTTTGTTAAGTGTTGCAGTCAATTCAGTCGCTGTAGTAGCTGACGTGTACAGTGTTGAGTCATCCGCATACATAGACACTCTGGCTTTCCTCAAAGCCAGTGGCAATTCATTAGTAAAGATTGAAAAAAGTTAGGGGCCTAGACAGCTGCCCTGGGGAATTCCTGAATCTACCTGGATTATGTTGAAGAGGCTTCCATTAAAGAACACCCTCTGTGTTCTGTTAGACAGGTAACTCTTTATCCACAAAATTCTATTCTTAGGTAGCGGAATGACTTTTGCTTTCCTCCAAGCCTGAGGGCACACACTCTCTAGTAGGCTTAAATTGAAGATGTGGCAAATAGGAGTGTCAGTATCGTCCGCTATTATCCTCAGTAATTTTCCATCCAAGTTGTCAGACACAGGTGGCTTGTCATTGTTGATAGACAACAATGATTCTTTCACCTCTTCCACACTAAGTTTACGGAATTAAGAAATTACAATGCTTGACTTTCATAAATTGGTCAGATATACTTGGATGTGTAGTGTCAGCGTTTGTTGCTGGCATGTCATCCCTGAGTCTGCTAACCTTGCCAATGAAAAAGTCCTTAAAGTAGTTGGCAATATCAGTTGGTTTAGTGATGAATGTCTGTTTCAATAAATGATGGAGCTGAGTTTGTCTTTTTTCCCAAAATGTCATTGAAGGTGCTCCAAATCTTTTTACTATCATTCTTTATTTAATTTATCTTTGGTTCATAGTGTAGTTTCTTCTTCTTTTTATTCAGTTTAGTCACATGATTTCTCAAATTGCAATAATTATTCCAATCGGTTGTGCAGCCAGACTTATTTGCCATTCCTTTTGCCTCATCCCTCTCAACCATACCATTTTTTAATTCCTCATCAATCCACGGGGATTTTTTTTCTCACAGTTTTTACAGTAATTTTCTTAATCGGTGCTTATTAGCAACTGGAATAAGCAATTTCATAAATGTGTCAAGTGCAGCGTCTGGTTGCTCCTCATTACTCACCACAGACCAACAAATATTATTTACATCAACAACATAGGAATCACTACAAAACGTATTGTATGACCCCTTATACACTATATTAGGCACAGCATTTAGAACTTTGGTTTTCCTAGATATGGCTACTATATTGTGATCACTACATCCGATGGATTTGGATACTGCTTTCAAGCAAATTTCTGTTCCAATGGTAAAGATGTGATCAATACATGTTGATGATTTCATTCCTGTGCTGTTTGTAACTACCCTGGTAGGTTGACTGATAACCTGAACCAGGTTGCAGGCTCTGGTTACAGTTTGAAGCTTTCTCTTGAGTGGGCAGCTTGATGAAAGCCAGTTAATATTTAAATCACCCAGAAAATATACCTCTCTGTTGATATCACATACATTATCAAGCATTTCACACATATCATCCAGATACTGACTGTTAGCACTTGGTGGTCTATAGCAGCTTCCCACCAGAATGGGCTTTAGGTGAGGCAGATGAACCTGTAGCCAGATTACTTCAACACTATTTAATTATTTTATTTTTATTTAACCTTTATTTAACTAGGCAAGTTCGTTAAGAACAAATTCTTATTTACAATGACGGCCTACCAAAAGGCAAAAGGCCTCCTGCAGGGACAGGGGCCTGGGATTAAAAAAATTACAAATAAAATACAATATAAATATAGGACAAAACACACAACACAACAAGAGAGACAACACTACATAAAGAGAACCCTAAGACAACAACATAGCAAGACAGCAACACATGACAACACAGCATGGTAGCAAGACAACATGACAACAACATGGTAGCAACACATGGTAGCAGCACAAAACATGGTACAAACATTATTGGGCAAAGTCAACAGCACAAAGGGCAAGAAGGTAGAGACAACAATACATCACACAAAGCAGCCACAACTGTCAGTAAGAGTCCATGATTGAGTCTTTGAATGAAGAGATTGAGATAAAACTGTCCAATTTGAGTGTTTGTTGCAGCTCATTCCAGTCGCTAGCTCCAGCGAACTGAAAAGACGAGCGACCCAGGGATGTGTGTGCTTTGGGGACCTTTAACAGAATGTGACTGGCAGAACGGGTGTTGTATGTGGAGGATGAGGGCTGCAGTAGATATCTCAGATAGGGGCGAGTGAGGCCTAAGAGGGTTTTATAAATAAGCATCAACCAGTGGGTCTTGCGACGGGTATACAGAGATGACCAGTTTACAGAGGAGTATAGAGTGCAGTGATGTGTCCTATAAGGAGCATTGGTGGCAAATCTGATGGCCGAATGGTAAAGAACATCTAGCTGCTCGAGAGCACCCTTACCTGCTGATCTATAAATTATGTCTCCGTAATCTAGCATGGGTAGGATGGTCATCTCTGAATCAGGGTTAGTTTGGCAGCTGGGGTGAAAGAGGAGTGATTACGATAGAGGAAACCAAATCTTGATACACAGGTATTTTTCATTCAATAGGAGGGAAAAACCAAACAATTGGCAACTAAAGGAAACAGATCGACAGTTTCCATCCAAAACACACATATAGGGGGTTGATCAAATCACAATTAATATGCTTCCACAACATCTCTAGTTTCCTTGGGGATATAGAGGAGGCCCAGGGGCTACCCCAGGCGGTTCCTGAGAGAGGTTAAGGCTGAGGTCAATCAGACATTCCAGACCCATGGAACATAGAAGGTAGAGAGGGATAACCCTGTGTTTCCATTTGTGGGGATTTATTCTCAGTCTCTGGTGCGGTGATCAAGGAACCCAAACCGGCTGTGCGCGTGCGCCATCGTGCATAAATTTATTTTGTCCCCCCACACCAAACGCGATCACGACACGCAGGTTAAAATATCAAAACAAACTCTGAACCAATTACATTAATTTGGGGACAGGTCAAAAAGCATTAAACATTTATGGCAATTTAGCTAGCTAGCTTGCACTTGCTAGCTAATTTGTCCTATTTAGCTAGCTTGCTATTGCTAGCTAATTTGTCCTGGGATATAAACATTGAGTTATTTGACCTGAAATGCACAAGGTCCTCTACTCCGACAATTAATTCACACATAAAACGGTCAACCGAATCGTTTATAGTCATCTGTCCTCCTTCCAGGCTTTTTCTTCTTTTGACTTTATATTGCGATTGGCAACTTTCATAAATTAGGTGCATTACCGCCACTGACCTCGTTCGTCTTTGTCACCCACGTGGGTATAACCAATGAGATGGCACGTGGGTACCTGCTTCTATTAACCAATGAGGAGATGGGAGAGGCAGGACTTGCAGCGCGATCTGCTTCACAAATAGAAGTGACGGTCTACTTTAGCCCTTGGCAACGCAGACACTCATTGGCGTCAGTGTGGGTGCAATAAGCAGTGTGGGTGCAATAAGCAGTGTGGGTGCAATAATTGAATAATATAGATTCTCGCACACAATGCGAGCAGTGTAGTCAGCCTGTAACCCTACATGTGTTACTCCCTAACACTAAAAACGTGCAACAGCATCAGCTCTAATAAAGTGTTCGTTTTAGGGCTGTCAAACAATTGCGATTAATCGCAATTTTTGAATCTTCTCAAATTTGGCCCCAGTTAAATAAGTGCACTGAGTTCTAGGCATTCTGTTTTGATTTTTTAACAAAGTTTTTAATAGCATTTTCACCATAATCAACACAATGTTCACTGTAACTATTAATGCTGTCAATGTTTAAGTAGGCCTACTCCCTCTAATCAATGTTCTGGAAGTTTAATACTTGCCTGCACACCCACGCACACACTGTTAAAGCTGCAGGCTTTCTAAATGAGTGTTCACTTCAAGAAAAAAATAAGTCTCTATGGATACAAAGAACAAAGAGCCTTTAAACCTGTCCAACAATGTTCTGACTTTCACAGAAGACAACAGATCAGCCAGGGCTGAGTTAGTTTAACTGCTTACACACGTTTTCAAAACGGTCTCCTTTTTTCAAAACTCTACACACAATTCCCTAAACTGCACACACACAAAATGCAAAATGCCTCATCTCCTTCAAAATGTAACACTGCATTCAAAATGCCATAAACACATGTCAGAATGAAGCATTTGCATCAAATGTCAAACACTGCTTTCACAATAGTACATTTTTGGATATACCATGTAAACACTGTTCTAAAGCTCTTTGGTCTTTCATAGGCTTATATCTACATTTCAATACAATGTTCTACAGTGAAAGTAATCTGCTGAGATGGGTAACAAGTACACTGTAAACACCAATGCAATGTAGAAACAGAAAATATTTATTAGGCCAAACATTACTGTTGTATACAGTAGCATACAACAAAACCATAAACATATGTAAACCAAAGGTATATTCTTTAGAATACAGTAAAGAACACAATTGTGTGTTGGGTCCCGGGGGGGGGGGGGGCAGTCACCAGTGCTAAGCTTCATCTCTTCTCCAGGCTGGGTCTGGCCACAATACTTCGTCCACGTCACAAGGTACGTTTTCGCTTGCCAAACATCGAGGGAAGTATCTCCTAGCATGGCGTATCCAACCTTGGACAGAGGCAACCTCTATGTCCCCACATGCGTCCTCCATTGCCTGGAGAAGCGGCATGCGGGCATAGGGTTGGCGATCACACATTTTCCAGCACCAGGCTGAGAAGAATTCCTCTATGGGATTTAGAAAAGGTGAATATGGGGGTAGATACAAAACTACAAATTGTGGATGGGTGGCAAACCAGTTTTGGACCAGAAACAGCCCGGTGAAAACTAACATTGTCCCATAAAACCACAAATCTAACAGGCTCCTGATCTGGATCAGGGACAAGCATTGTGTAAATTGCATCCAGAAAAGTGAGCATATCGCCGGTGTTGTACGGACCCAGTGTGGCCTTGTGATGGAGGACCCCATTTTGAGTGATGGCAGCACACATAGTTATATTACCCCCACGCTGTCCAGGGACATTGGTAATTGCCCTCTGTCCTATTACATTTCTTCGGCGGCGCCTGGTTTTGGTGAGGTTGAAGCCAACCTCATCCACATAAATAAATTCATGGCGAATTACATGGGCATCCAGCTCCAATACTCTCTGTAACAGACAAAAGGATATACAGATGAGTAAATATGGTATGTCTGAAGTACTGGAAGTAGTGTTGCATACATACCTCTACAAAGTCATGTCGCATATTCTTGACTGTCAGAGTTTCTCTCAAATGGCACCTTGTAAAGTTGTTTCATCGTCACGCGGTGCCGTCGGAGGATGCGTTGTATGGTCGACAGGCTTACAGCATTGAGGTTGTTAAATATGGTGTCATTATTCAAGATATGCTCTCTTATCTCTCGAATCCTAATTGCATTGTTGGCCAAAACCATATTTATAATTGCAGTCTCTTGTACATCTGTAAACAAGCGTCCTCGTCCTCCATGATGTCTTTGCCTTTCCACTCTGTACAGAATTCAAAAACACAGTATGCGTTCAGCATAGGAACTGTAAACAATGTGCAAAAAAAAGGTAGTACAGCATGATAACCAACCTCATTCATTCAATGCAGTGCAGTAAATGGATGGCTTAGAGTTACAAATGTTTATGCAATACTATGCAGTCATACGTATTTTACAGTACATTACTGTGTCGTGTCTTTGGCTATGCCGGATTAAGTGATGACATGCTATTCTATAAAATCTTTTCTCTGTAATTAATATCACCTGATTAGCTAATCATGTAAATGTAAATAACTAGAAAGTCAAGACACCACGGAAGTGTGTTTAAAGAGCTGTTATCTTCCGAATAAACTCTTAAGACCTAGTAATATTTTACATCAATAGCAGTCAATATTAAGCGTCACCTTATTTCAGTCTCATATGAAAGTTGTAAATTCTTGGTTATCTTCACGAACCCTGGCTAACAAGTTGAATCAGCAATACAAAATTGGGTTTAATTATTTTGTTTACTAAATACCTAACTAATCACACAGAATACAAATGATGTCATACAGAAAATGTCCCTGGTGGACGGAGCCGACATGGTGGCTTGTTATACAACGAAAGGGGGTTGGGCTTGAATGAAAGAGCGGGAAGACATAGGAACAAAGAAATAGCAGCTATGCTATTGTAAATACAGAATCTTATGCATTCTAAATTACCGCCCATTTGGAAAAAGAAAATACAATAAACATTTTAGCTGCGCTTCGGTAGATTGGGCGTAGATGCTGGCCGGGTTGGCCAACAGATCTTCCGGTCCTCTGAAGAATGTCTCTGGTGGTAAATTGGATACGTGGTGGTATCTTCGTCTGTGGTAGACTGGATCCGTCGTCCGTCCTTTCCTAGCCCACGTCTACAGCGGCCGCTGCTAACTCAACGGCTAGGAAGTATCACTTCTGTAGTGAATAAGTTCAAAGTTCATACCATACGCAACCAAAGCTCACGCCGAGGTTGGCTCAGTTCTGTACTTGACATGTGTGTCCTTGTAACGCAGAGGCTGTAGTGGAACCCCTGGAGAACATTGGTCATTGTCTTATATAGTGGCGAGGGGAGGAGGGTTTGTTTCATCGTTTATAACCCCTGTCTCTTCACAGGGGCGGGCCACTGATCAAGCAGGGCACTTTCCTTATGAAAACCCAATTCTCTCAATTGGAAGCTAAAATTACATTTAATCTCCTAACCAACAATGTCAATATCAAACATTTCAATTGCATAACAATTCCATGTGACTCTGATAACTAGAGGGTGTATACTTTCCCAGGTACAGATTATGTCGTCCTGTCATCAGTCATAATGTCTCAGATGACAACCGAACTGACATCCATACTCATTAAGTTACAAAGCATATTTCCAACTGGTTTAATTACCAAAATATAGTTCCTTTCCCCATTTGTTTGATGTTCCCAGACTCTCTATATTTAACAAAGGCTATTCAACAGTCCTTCAGTAGAGTCAGAAAGAGAGGGGAAGGGAGAAAGGTATTTATGGGGGGGTCATAAACCTTACCCACAGGCCAACGTCATGACAACTGTAATGCTAAAATAGTCATTAGATAGTTGCATACCTGTTCTCATTTCTGAAGGTTCGAATTATGGACGCCACTGTAAATCGACTCAAGTTGGGCTGGACTCTCAGTCCAGCCTCTCATGGTCAAACCGTGGTTGATCACATGATCAACAAGTGTTGCCCTAATCTCATCAGAGATGGCTCTCCTTCCTTCTCTTCTTTGCCCTCGTCCTCTTCCTCCAACTCTTCATCTTTGAATTTGTCCTCGTTGTTGTCCCCTGCCTCCTACTCCTCTTTCTCTCTGTCCATTGTTGGTATCCATTGTTCAAAACAAGTAATCTGACCTTTGCCCTATTTATAGGCCTATACTACAGTAAAGCAGTGATTGGTTAGTGATCAGTTAAGCAATTAGTGTTTGCACATGTGAGGAGTGTGTGGGTATGACCCATAAGTGTAGCATTTTGATTGGTTGTGTTTGGAAAAGGAAAGCAAGTCACTTCCTGTTAGATTTTTGTGTTTTAGGTAGAGAATTGTGTGTAGTGTTTTGAAAAAAGTGTTTTATGCAATTGACAACTGAGTCAAAGGCTGAGAAATAGCTTATGGTTTTTGGATATTTGGTGTGTAGTTTTGCACTTTGAGTGAGAGGTTTCAAAAATCGTGTGACATGAAAAGATTTTGTGTGTAAGCAGTTGGAAAAAACTGTAATGTAAAATAACATACAGTTAGTAGATCTAGCCTAGGCTAAGGATCCATGTTCTTCTTCAACATGAACTAGTCACAAGCTGCTACTACTAGAATTGGGATCATTTAATGACATATTTTGAGCTGAGAAATACAACTAAAACAGTAGCTACATGAAAGAGACGTGATGTTGTGACTAAAATCATTGTGGGAAGTTAGTTGAATCAAGAGGGATTCAGCCATGGCATTGTAAACATTATTTTGGTTAGCTAGCTACTTCTGTACAAATGATATTTTTGCTGTCATCTAAAGAAACGCTTGGGAATGTGTTTATGTGTGAACTTTCTGTAAGTTTTCCATCTAAATTGTTGCTCAAAGCTGTGAGCATAGTGCACCACGATAGAGACAGACATGGCTAACGTTCACCATCCCACACTGTAGAGGTGTTAGTTGGTGAACCCTTTGAAAAGTGTTAGTTTAACATTATTTCTGGGGTCACAATTCATTTCTAAGAAAGTGCTAAATTTAACACTGTGGTTGTTAAAATTCTCAAATTTGCTGTGTGGACAAAGCATTCCTCAGAGCTGAAAGAAGATGGAAGATGGCCATTCTGAATGACAAACAAGTGTTTTACTGAAAGCACCTGACTGACTGACTGACTGACTGACTGACTGACTGACTGACTGACAACCAGTTCCAGTCACTAACCAGTCTTGCCTACATGACTGACAACCAAGTCCAGTTTGTTCCAGTCACTAACCAGTCTTTATTTTCAGCCCAAGATCTCTTAAGATATTGACTCAGAAACCGACCAAGGCCCGCTCAGGTAATACCTCCCATCGTTCCGTAGCATTATAATCGTACTGGTGTCTATACTGCCAGTCTGTACCGTTATAATGTTGTACCCATTTGTTTGAACTCCACTTATCTCTGCTATTGTTCGCTCAAAAGAGAAGCCTACTGTGGTCTGCTCACCTGGCACATTTAGTTCAAAGGTGAATTCCATAAACTTGAATAGCTCCTTGGTTTTCAGATCATGTAGAGGGCTTGGGCTGTTGCACAATAAAAATCCAAAGCCCATGGAAGTCAGTTTGTAACATTCCATCATTGGTTACTCTGAATTACTTCCCCATATTGACATTGGCTGCAGCTTCAGGCCCTATGGTGCTAACCTTGGAAAAGTCATTCACATGTCTACTCCTTCCTCTATTACTAAAACGGAAAGACCAAATGGTGCAGTTAAATGTAATCTTATAGCCACATCAACTATATCAATATCAACCATCAGACAGGGCCTGCAACCGCCTTTTGAACGTCGCTTGTTTAAGTTGGAGACTCCGTGTGACTTTAAATATTGTAAAAGACTTGGGTTGATGCATCTGAACACAAGGAGATGAATTCATTAACTGGATTACATCAAGATTCGGGCTGCGCACACAAATCTGAACATTCTTATATTGACTGAAACTTGGATCTCTGGGGGACAGTGTGGATATTAATATTGAGTGGGTGATCATGTGTTCTGAGCTGACAGACATGGTGGTGGAGTGGACATTCTTATTAAAAATCATTTCTCTGTGTCTTTACTGAAATCCATTCGCTACTATCTTTAAGCCTTTGTCTGGGGAAAAATGTACCCATAACTGTTATAGAGTCTACCGTCCTCCCTTGGCAAACCTTTGTGCACTCGAGGAGTTAACTAGTTTGTTGTCTTTTTCCAATTTGTAAGTCGCTCTGGATAAGAGCGTCTGCTAAATGACTTAAATGAAATGTAATGTCTTCTTTTACCAAATCATAAGTCATTATCCTGGGTGACCTAAATTATAATTGGGAAATACAGGCTTCGGACTATCTATAAAGTGTGTAACGATCTGAACCTAACCCAGCTGGTGGCTAAGACTACAAGACCCAACCCTATAGATCTTTCAAAGTCAACTCTGATCTGATTTGAACGAATACACCAGAGACGTATGTTTCTACTGGTGTCTTCGCCCAAGACATTAGTGACCATTGCCCAGTTTTATTACACCACTTTGCACACACATTTGAATACATTTTGAAATCAATAAATGTTTTTTCATGTTTTATTTTAGAATTTGAGTCAGTAGATAACCTTGGTTTGTATTTGTATTTATTAGGGATCGCCATTAGAGGATGCCTGGTTATTTTTTTAAATGCCTTCCTCACCATCTTAAATAAGCATGCCCCATTCAAGAAATGTAGAACCAGGAACAGATATAGCCCTTGGTTCTCCCCAGACCTGACTGCCCTTAACCAACACAAAAATATCCTGTGGCGTTCTGCATTAGCATCGAACTGCCCCAGCGATATGCAACTTTTCAGGGAAGTTAGAAACCAATACACACAGGCAGTTAGAAATGCCAAGGCTAGCTTTTTCAAATTTGCTTCCTGCAACTCAAACTCTAAAAAGTTCTGGGACACTGTAAAGTCCATGGAGAATAAGAACACCTCCCAACTGCCCACTGCTCTGAGGATAGGAAACTCTGTCACCACCGATAAGCCCACTATAATTGAGAATTTCAATAAGCATTTTTCTACGGCTGGCTATGCTTTCCACCTAACTACCCCTACTGCATTCAACAGCACTGCACCCCCCACAGCTACTCGCCCAAGCCTCCCCCATTTCTCCTTCTCCCAAATCCATTCAGCTGATGTTCTGAAAGAGCTGCAAAATCTGGACCCCTACAAATCAGCTGGGCTTGACAATCTGGACCCTTTCTTTCTAAAAAATTATCTGCCGAAATTATTGCAACCCCTATTACTAGCCTGTTCAATCTCTCTTTCGTGTTGTCTGAGATTCCCATAGATTGGAAAGCAGCTGCTGTCATCCCACTCTTCAAAGGAGGTGACACACTTGACCCAAATTGCTGCAGACCTATATCCATCCTACCCTGCCTTTCTAAGGTCTTCGAAAGCCAAGTCAACAAACAGATTACCGACCATTTCGAATCCCACCGCACCCTCTCCGCTATGCAATCTGGTTTCAGAGCTGGTCATGGGTGCACCTCAGCCACGCTCAAGGTCCTAAACGACATCGTAACCGCCATCGATAAGAAACAATACTGTGCTGCCGTATTCATTGACCTGGCCAAAGCTTTTGACTCTGTTAATCACCACATCCTAATTGGCAGACTCAGTAGCTTGGTACTTGGTTTCTCAAATGATTGCGTCGCCTGGTTCACCAACTACTTCTCTGACAGAGTTCAGTGTGTCAAATCGGAGGGCCTGCTGTCCGGACCTCTGGCAGTCTCTATGGGGATGCCACAGGGTTCAATTCTTGGGCCAACTCTTTTCTCTGTATATATCAATGATGTCGCTCTTGCTGCTGGTGAATCTCTGATCCACCTCTACGCAGACGACACCATTCTGTATACTTCTGGCTCTTCTTTGGACACTGTGTTAACAACCCTCCAGACGAGCTTCAATGCCATTCAACTCTCCTTCCGTGGTCTCCAACTGCTCCTAAACACAAGTAAAACTAAATGCATGCTATTCAATCGATCACTGCCTGCACCTGCCCGCCTGTCCAGCATCACTTCTCTGGACGGTTCTGACTTAGAATATGTGGACAACTACAAATACCTAGGTGTCTGGTTAGACTGTAAACTCTCCTTCCAGACTCACATCAATCATCTCCAATCCAAAGTTAAATCTAGAATTGGCTTTCTATTTCGCAACAAAGCATCCTTCACTCATGCTGCCAAACATACCCTCGTAAAACTGACCATCCTACCAATCCTCGATTTCGGCGATGTCATTTACAAAATAGCCTCCAATACCCTACTCAACAAGCTGGATGCAGTCTATCACAGTGCCATCCGTTTTGTCACCAAAGCCCCATATACTACCCACCACTGCGACCTGTACGCTCTCGTTGGCTGGCCTTCGCTTCATAATCGTCGCCAAACACATTGGCTCCAGGTCATCTACAAGACCCTGCTAGGTAAAGTCCCCCCTTATCTCCGCTCACTGTTCACCATAGCAGCACCCACCTGTAGCACGCGCTCCAGCAGGTATATCTCTCTGGTCACCCCTAAAGCCAACTCCTCCTTTGGTCGTCTCTCCTTCCAGTTCTCTGCTGCCAATGACTGGAACGAACTACAAAAATCTCTGAAACTGGAAACACTTATCTCCCTCACTAGCTTTAAGCACCAGCTATCAGAGCAGCTCCCAGATCACTGCACCTGTACATAGCCCATCTATAATTTAGCCCAAACTACTACCTCTTCCCCTACTGTATTTATTTATTTTATTTATTTTGCTCCTTTGCACCATATTATTTATATTTTAACTTTGAACTTTCTTCAAACTACAAATCTACCATTCCAGTGTTTTACTTGCTATACTTTATTTACTTTGTCACCATGGCCTTTTTTTGCCTTTACCTCCCTTATCTCACATCATTTGCTCACATTGTATATAGTCTTTTTTTCTACTGCATCATTGATTGTATGTTGTTTTACTCCATGTGTAACTCTGTGTTTTTGTATGTTGTCGAACTGCTTTGCTTTATCTTGGCCAGGTCGCAATTGTAAATGAGAACTTGTTCTCAACTTGCCTACCTGGTTAAATAAAGAACTTGTTCTCAACTTGCCTACCTGGTTAAATAAAGGTGAAATAAAATAAAAAATAAATACAAATAAATAAATTAGTTGACACCAAGGCAGCAGCTACTCTTCCTGGGGTTTATTATGGATCCCCATTAGTTCCTGCCAAGGCAGCAGCTACTCTTCCTGGGGTTTATTATGGATCCCCATTAGTTCCTGCCAAGGCAGCAGCTACTCTTCCTGGGGTTTATTATGGATCCCCGTTAGTTCCTGCCAAGGCAGCAGCTACTCTTCCTGGGGTTTATTATGGATCCCCGTTAGTTCCTGCCAAGGCAGCGGCTACTCTTCCTGGGGTTTATTATGGATCCCCATTAGTTCCTGCCAAGGCAGCGACTACTCTTCCTGGGCTTTATTATGGACCCCCATTAGTTCCTGCCAAGGCAGCGGCTACTATTCCTGGGGTTTATTATGGATCCCCATTAGTTCCTGCCAAGGCAGCAGCTACTCGTCCTGGGGTTTATTATGGATCCCCATTAGTTCCTGCCAAGGCAGCGGCTACTCTTCCTGGGGTTTATTATGGATCCCCATTAGTTCCTGCCAAGGCAGCAGCTACTCTTCCTGGGGTTTATTATGGATCACCGTTAGTTCCTGCCAAGGCAGCAGCTACTCTTCCTGGGGTTTATTATGGATCCCCATTAGTTCCTGCCAAGGCAGCGGCTACTCTACCTGGGGTTTATTATGGATCCCCATTAGTTCCTGCCAAGGCAGCGGCTACTCTTCCTGGGGTTTATTATGGATCCCCATTAGTTCCTGCCAAGGAAGCGGCTACTCTTCCTGGGGTTTATTATGGATCCCCATTAGTTCCTGCCAAGGCAGCGGCTACTCTTCCTGGGGTTTATTATGGATCCCCGTTAGTTCCTGCCAAGGCAGCGGCTACTCTTCCTGGGGTTTATTATGGATCCCCGTTAGTTCCTGCCAAGGCAGCGGCTACTCTTCCTGGGGTTTATTATGGATCCCCGTTAGTTCCTGCCAAGGCAGCGGCTACTCTTCCTGGGGTTTATTATGGATCCCCGTTAGTTCCTGCCAAGGCAGCGGCTACTCTTCCTGGGGTTTATTATGGATCCCCGTTAGTTCCTGCCAAGGCAGCGGCTACTCTTCCTGGGGTTTATTATGGATCAAATCAAATCAAATCAAATTTATTTTTATATAGCCCTTCGTACATCAGCTGATATTCTCAAAGTGCTGTACAGAAACCCAGCCTAAAACCCCAAACAGCAAGCAAAGCATGTGAAAGAAGCACGGTGGCTAGGAAAAACTCCCTAGGAAAAACTCCCTAGAAAGGCCAAAAACCTAGGAAGAAACCTAGAGAGGAACCAGGCTATGAGGGGTGGCCAGTCCTCTTCTGGCTGTGCAGGGTGGATATTAAAACAGAACATGGTCAAAATGTTAAAATGTTAAAATGTTCATAAATGACCAGCATGGTCAAATAATAATAATCATAGTAGTTGTCGAGGGTGCAACAAGCACGTCCGGTGAACAGGTCAGGGTTCCATAGCCGCAGGCAGAACAGTTGAAACTGGAGCAGCAGCACGGCCAGGTGGACTGGGGACAGCAAGGAGTCATCATACCAGGTAGTCCTGAGGCATGGTCCTAGGGCTCAGGTCCTCCGAGAGAAAGACAGAAAGAGAGAAAGAGAGAATTAGAGAGAGCATATTTAAATACACACAGGACACCGGATAAGACAAGAGAAATACTCCAGATGTAACAGACTGACACTAGCCCCCCGACACATAAACTACTGCAGCATAAATACTGGAGGCTGAGACAGGAGGGATCAGAAGACACTGTGGCCCCATCCGATGATACCCCCGGACAGGGCCAAACAGGCAGGATATAACCCCACCCACTTTGCCAAAGCACAGCCCCCACACCACTAGAGGGATGTCTCCAACCACCAACTTACCGTCCTAAGACAAGGCCGAGTATAGCCCACAACGATCTCCGCCATGGCACAACCCAAGGGGGGGGGGGGGGGGGGGCGCCAACCCAGACAGGAAGACCACGTCAGTGACTCAACCCACTCAAGTGACGCACCCCTCCCATGGACGGCATGGAAGAACACCAGTAGGCCAGTGACTCAGCCTCTGTAAAAGGGTTAGAGGCAGAGAATCCCAGTGGAAAGAGGGGAACCGGCAAGGCAGAGACAGCAAGGGCGGTTCGTTGCTCCAGCCTTTCCGTTCACCTTCACACTCCTGGGCCAGACTATACTTAATCATAGGACCTACTGAAGAGATAAGTCTTCAGTAAAGACTTAAAGGTTGAGACTGAGTCTGCGTCTCTCACATTGGTAGGCAGACCATTCCATAAAAATGGAGCTCTATAGGAGAAAGCCCTACCTCCAGCCGTTTGCTTAGAAATTCTAGGGACAATTAGGAGGCCTGCGTCTTGTGACCGTAGCGTACGTGTAGGTATGTACGGCAGGACCAAATCGGAAAGATAGGTAGGAGCAAGCCCATGTAATGCTTTGTAGGTTAGCAGTAAAACCTTGAAATCAGCCCTTGCCTTAACAGGAAGCCAGTGTAGGGAGGCTAACACTGGAGTAATATGATCAAATTTTTTGGTTCTAGTCAGGATTCTAGCAGCCGTATTTAGCACTAACTGAAGTTTATTTAGTGCTTTATCCGGGTAGCCGGAAAGTAGAGCATTGCAGTAGTCCAGCCTAGAAGTAACAAAAGCATGGATTAATTTTTCTGCGTCATTTTTGGACAGAAAATTTCTGATTTTTGCAATGTTACGTAGATGGAAAAAAGCTGTCCTTGAAACAGTCTTGATATGTTCTTCAAAAGAGAGATCAGGGTCCAGAGTAACGCCGAGGTCCTTCACAGTTTTATTTGAGACGACTGTACAACCATCCAGATTAATTGTCAGATTCAACAGAAGATCTCTTTGTTTCTTGGGACCTAGAACAAGCATCTCTGTTTTGTCCGAGTTTAAAAGTAGAAAGTTTGCAGCCATCCACTTCTTTATGTCTGAAACACAGGCTTCTAGCGAGGGCAATTTTGGGGCTTCACCATGTTTCATTGAAATGTACAGCTGTGTGTCGTCTGCATAGCAGTGAAATTTAACATTATGTTTTCGAATGACATCCCCAAGAGGTAAAATATATAGTGAAAACAATAGTGGTCCTAAAACGGAACCTTGAGGAACACCGAAATTTACAATTGATTTGTCAGAGGACAAACCATTCACAGAGACAAACTGATATCTTTCCGACAGATAAGATCTAAACCAGGCCAGAACTTGTCCATGTAGACCAATTTGGGTTTCCAATCTCTCCAAAAGAATGTGGTGATCGATGGTATCAAAAGCGGCACTAAGATCTAGGAGCACGAGGACAGATGCAGAGCCTCGGTCTGACGTCATTAAAAGGTCATTTACCACCTTCACAAGTGCAGTCTCAGTGCTATGATGGGGTCTAAAACCAGACTGAAGCGTTTCGTATACATTGTTTGTCTTCAGGAAGGCAGTCAGTTGCTGTGCAACAGCTTTTTCTAAAATTTTGGAGAGGAATGGAAGATTCGATATAGGCCGATAGTTTTTTATAATTTCTGGATCAAGATTCGGCTTTTTCAAGAGAGGCTTTATTACTGCCACTTTTAGTGAGCTTGGTACACATCCGGTGGATAGAGAGCCGTTTATTATGTTCAACATAGGAGGGCCAAGCACAGGAAGCAGCTCTTTCAGTAGTTTAGTTGGAATAGGGTCCAGTATGCAGCTTGAGGGTTTGGAGGCCATGATTATTTTCATCATTGCGTCAAGAGATATAGTACTAAAACACTTTAGTATCTCCCTTGATCCTAGGTCCTGGCAGAGTTGTGCAGACTCAGGACAATGGAGCTTTGGAGGAATACCCAGATTTAAAGAGGAGTCTGTAATTTGCTTTCTAATGATCATGATCTTTTCCTCAAAGAAGTTCATAAATGTATTACTGCTGAAGTGAAAGCCATCCTCCATTTGCGAAGGCTGCTTTTTAGTTAGCTTTGCGACAGTATCAAAAAGAAATTTCGGATTGTTCTTATTTTCCTCAATTAAGTTGGAAAAATAGGATGATCGAGCAGCAGTAAGGGCTCTTCGATACTGCACGGTACTGTCTTTCCAAGCTAGTCGGAAGACTTCCAGTTTGGTGTGGCGCCATTTCCGTTCCAATTTTCTGGAAGCTTGCTTCAGAGCTCGTGTATTTTCTGTATACCAGGGAGCTAGTTTCTTATGACAGATGTTTTTAGTTTTTAGGGGTGCAACTGCATCTAGGGTATTGCGCAAGGTTAAATTGAGTTCCTCGGTTAGGTGGTTAACTGATTTTTGTCCTCTGACGTCCTTGGGTAGGCAGAGGCAGTCTGGAAGGGCATCAAGGAATCTTTGGGTTGTCTGAGAATTTATAGCACGACTTTTAATGCTCCTTGGTTGGGGTCTGAGCAGATTATTTGTTGCAATTGCAAACGTAATAAAATGGTGGTCCGATAGTCCAGGATTATGAGGAAAAACATTTAGATCCACAACATTTATTCCATGGGACAAAACTAGGTCCAGAGTATGACTGTGGCAGTGAGTAGGTCCAGAGACATGTTGGACAAAACCCACTGAGTCGATGATGGCTCCGAAAGCCTTTTGGAGTGGGTCTGTGGACTTTTCCATGTGAATGTTAAAGTCACCAAAAATTAGAATATTATCTGCTATGACTACAAGATCCGATAGGAATTCAGGGAACTCAGTGAGGAACACTGCATATGGCCCAGGAGGCCTATAAACAGTAGCTATAAAAAGTGAGTGAGTAGGCTGCATAGATTTCATGACTAGAAGCTCAAAAGACGAAAACGTCATTGTTGTTTTCTTTTTTGTAAATTGAAATTTGCTATCGTAAATGTTAGCAACACCTCCGCCTTTGCCGGATGCACGGGGGGTATGGTCACTAATGTAACCTGGGGGTGAGGCCTCATTTAACACAGTAAATTCATCAGGCTTAAGCCATGTTTCAGTCAGGCCAATCACATCAAGATTATTATCAGTGATTAGTTCATTGACTATAACTGCCTTGGAAGTGAGGGATCTAACATTAAGTAACCCAATTTTGAGATGTGAGGTATCACAATCTCTTTCAATAATGGCAGGAATGGAGGAGGTCTTTATACTAGTGAGATTGCTAAAGCGAACACCGCCATTTTTAATTTTGCCCAACCTAGATCGAGGCACAGACACGGTCTCAATGGGGGAAGCTGAGCTGACTACACTGACTGTGCTAGTGGCAGACTCCACTAAGCTGGCAGGCTGGCTAACAGCCTGCTGCCTGGCCTGCACCCTATTTCATTGTGGAGCTAGAGGAGTTAGAGCCCTGTCTATGTTCGTAGATAAGATGAGAGCACCCCTCCAGCTAGGATGGAGTCCGTCACTCCTCAACAGGCCAGGCTTGGTCCTGTTTGTGGGTGAGTCCCAGAAAGAGGGCCAATTATCTACAAATTCTATCTTTTGGGAGGGGCAGAAAACAGTTTTCAACCAGCGATTGAGTTGTGAGACTCTGCTGTAGAGCTCATCACTCCCCCTAACTGGGAGGGGGCCAGAGACAATTAATCGATGCCGACACATCTTTCTAGCTGATTTACACGCTGAAGCTATGTTGCGCTTGGTGACCTCTGACTGTTTCATCCTAACATCGTTGGTGCCGACGTGGATAACAATATCTCTATACTCTCTACACTCGCCAGTTTTAGCTTTAGCCAGCACCGTCTTTAGATTAGCCTTAACGTCGGTAGCCCTGCCCCCTGGTAAACAGTGTATGATCGCTGGATGATTAGTTTTAAGTCTAATACTGCGGGTGATGGAGTCGCCAATGACTAGGGTTTTCAATTTGTCAGAGCTAATGGTGGGAGCCGTCGGCGTCTCAGACCCCACAACGGGAGGAGTAGAGACCAGAGAAGTCTCGGCCTCCGACTCCGACTCGCTTAATGGGGAGAACCGGTTGAAAGTTTCTGTCGGCTGAATAAGCGACACCGGTTGAGCATTCCTACAGCGTTTCCCTCCAGAAGCCATGAGAAAGATGTCCGGCTGCGGGGACCGTGCGAGGGGGTTTATACTAACGTTACTATCTGTACTTACTGGTGGCACAGACGCTGTTTCATCCTTTCCTACACTGAAATTACCCTTGCCTAACGATCGCGTCTGAAGCTGGGCTTGCAGCACAGCTATCCTTGCCGTAAGGCGATCGTTCTCCTGTATATTATAAGTACAACGACTGCAATTAGAAGGCATCATGTTAATGTTACTTAGCTTCGGCTGTTTGAAGTCCTGACGAACCATGTCCAGATAAAACCTCCGGGGATGAATGAAAAAAGTTGAGTGAGGAAAAAAGTTGAGTGAGGGAAAAAGTAAAAATATACGGTAATGAAAAAGTAAAAAACCGTCAGGTATCAAAGTAAGATCGGCAACAAAAACGCACAGCAGCGTAAACAAGTCTGCAAGTTGTGACCGGAAACGGATCCCCGTTAGTTCCTGCCAAGGCAGCGGCTACTCTTCCTGGGGTTTATTATGGATCCCCGTTAGTTCCTGCCAAGGCAGCGGCTACTCTTCCTGGGGTTTATTATGGATCCCCGTTAGTTCCTGCCAAGGCAGCGGCTACTCTACCTGGGGTTTATTATGGATCCCCGTTAGTTCCTGCCAAGGCAGCGGCTACTCTTCCTGGGGTTTATTATGGATCCCCGTTAGTTCCTGCCAAGGCAGCGGCTACTCTTCCTGGGGTTTATTATGGATCCCCATTACTTCCTGCCAAGGCAGCAGCTACTCTTCCTGGGGTTTATTATGGATCCCCATTAGTTCCTGTCAAGGCAGCAGCTACTCTTCCTGGGGTTTATTATGGATCCCCATTAGTTCCTGCCAAGGCAGCAGCTACTCTTCCTGGGGTTTATTATGGATCCCCATTACTTCCTGTCAAGGCAGCAGCTACTCTTCCTGGGGTTTATTATGGATCCCCATTACTTCCTGTCAAGGCAGCAGCTACTCTTCCTGGGGTCCAAACATATTTAAGCACTTACATTACATATAAAAATACAAAATAAAACAGTACATCATATAACATTATTACACCACTACATATCTACAATACAACATGTATAATACCACCATACAACAATATCACAATGTACATGTGTGTAGAGTGTGTGTAGAGTGTGTGTAGAGTGTGTGTGTAGAGTGTGTGCGTAGAGTGTGTGCAGAGAGTGTGTGTGTGTTCCTGTGTGTGTAGAGTGTGTGTGTAGAGTGTGTGTGTAGAGTGTGTGTCTGTTCCTGTGTGTGTAGAGTGTGTGTGTAGAGTGTGTGTGTAGAGTGTGTGCTAGAGTGTGTGCGTAGAGTGTGTGTGTAGAGTGTGTGCGTAGAGTTTGTGTGTAGAGTGTGTGTGTAGAGTGTGTGTGTAGAGTGGGTGTGCGTAGAGTGTGTGCTAGAGTGTGTGTGTGTTCCTGTGTGTGTAGAGTGTGTGCTAGTGTGTGTGCGTAGAGTGTGTGTGCTAGAGTGTGTGCGTAGAGTGTGTGTGCGTAGAGTGTGTGCTAGAGTTTGTGTGTAGAGTGTGTGTGTAGAGTGTGTGCGTAGAGTGTGTGTGCGTAGAGTGTGTGTAGAGTGTGTGTCTGTTCGTGTGTGCGTAGAGTGTGTGTGTAGTGTGTGTGCTAGAGTGTGTGCGTAGAGTGTGTGCGTAGAGTGTGTGCGTAGAGTGTGTGTGCTAGAGTGTGTGTGCTAGAGTGTGTGTGCTAGAGTGTGTGCGTAGAGTGTGTGTGCGTAGAGTGTGTGCGTAGAGTGTGTGCGTAGAGTGTGTGGCTAGAGTGTGTGTGCTAGAGTGTGTGTGCTAGAGTTTGTGTGTAGAGTTTGTGTGTAGAGTGTGTGTGTAGAGTGTGTGCGTAGAGTGTGCGCTAGAGTGTGTGCGCATGTGCTGGAGTTTGTGTGTAGAGTGTGTGTGTAGAGTGTGTGTGCTAGAGTGAGTGTGTGTGTGTGTGTCTCTTCACAGTCCCCGTTGTTCAATAAGGTGTATTTTTATCTGTTTTTAAATCTGATTCTACTGCTGCTACTAACTGATGTGGAATAGAGTTCCATGTAGTCATGGCTCTATGTAGTACTGTGCTCCTCCCATAGTCTGTTCTGGACTTGGGGACTGTGAAGAGACCTCTGGTGGCAGGTCTTGTGGTGTATGGATGTGTGTCTGAGCTGTCTGCTAGTCGTTTAAACAGACACCTCGGCGCATGTAAACACTTCTTACAAAAACAAGTAGTCAATCTCTCTTCCACTTTGAGCCAGGAGAGATTGACATGCATATTATTAATGTTAGCTTTCTGTGTACTTTTAAGGGCCAGCTGTGCTGCCCTGTTCTGAGTCAATTGTAATTTTTCTAAGTCCCTCTTTGTGGCACCTGACCACACGACTTAACAGTAGTCCAGGTGCGACAAAACCAGGGCCTGTAGGACCTGCCTTGTTGATAGTGTTGTTAACTTCTGGCTGAGTTATACAATATGCTTTTACAGATTCACCAATAACTACTTCAATACTTTAGGTATTTGTGTTTGAAAATGTATTTACATGTTAAAGCTATTAAAATATCAGTTATGATGAGAATTATGGTATGATAATGTTATGGTCTAGATGGAAACATTTTACAAATAACTTAAATATGTAAAAAAAAAAAAATTCTCTGCCCACTTCAAACTTTCCTTGTCAATTCATTTTATAGGCAACATTATTTTAGAATTATGTTATAATTTAGCTTAGGCCTACTTTCCGATGGACTACAGCCAATAATTGAAGGTGAGCCGAGGTTTTCAATAGCTTACGTTTTTAGGAAGGGATAAATATGATTTGTTTGTGTCTAAGGTGCGCTGGTGGCTTTGACTGATGGGTCCTTTTAGGGTGTGTGTGTGTGTGTTCACTAATTCTCTCTATGTCCATTCAGAAAGTTTCCTGAAGTAGCCGGTCTAGTTGTAACCGATGTGAAATGGCTAGTTAGTTAGCGGTGGTGCGCGCTAATAGCGTTTCAATCGGTGACATCACTCGCTCTGAGACATGAAGTGATTGTTCCCCTTGCGTGGCAAGGGCCGCGGCTTTTGTGGCCCGATGGGTAACGATGCTTCGTGGGTGTCAGTTGTTGATGTGTGCAGAGGGTCCCTGGTTCGAGCCCGGGGTTGGGGCGAAGAGAGGGACGGAACCTACACTGTTACATTGACTCCATCTCTTAATAAGAGAGGAGGGACACATAATAGAAATGGAATAGGCATACCAACATGGCAAAAATGGAAGCCAGTCTGATGATAAGCATACGTGCGAGGAATGACCACAAGTGCCAGTTTCGCATTTCTTTCATTAACGGGTTGCAACTGAAGCAAAAGTAGCTCAATTAAATATCGCAGGCTAAAAATGTTCCTATCAATTTTGTCTCTCATTACGGAGTCCTCTCTAGCCACTTTGAACAATATGATCTAGCGTTGACCTTCTCACAAGGGAATGACCGCAGCAGGTCTGAACGGTATTATTTGTTTTCGTTCTTAACATTCTTATTCTATATTGCGACAAATTTGCGCGCACCCCATGTTCCATAACGTTGTCATGGAAAATATAAAATGTTGTTTCGAACTACCAATCAGCAACTGTGCCGTAAATCCGTCTGCATGTTAAACGTTGAGATTGCCGAAAAGCCAGTCTCTCTGGAAATGACAAGGAGTGGCAAAGAAGGGAATGTTAACTAAAGAGACTGGTACTCTCTAGGTGGAATGTTAGCTAAAGAGACTGGTATTCAGGTTAGGTGGAATGTTAGCTGAACAGACTGGTACTCAGGTTAGGTGGAATGTTAGCTGAACAGACTGGTACTCAGGTTAGGTGGAATGTTAGCTGAAGAGACTGGTACTCAGGTTAGGTGGAATGTTAGCTGAAGAGACTGGTACTCAGGTTAGGTGGAATGTTAGCTGAACAGACTGGTACTCAGGTTAGGTGGAATGTTAGCTGAACAGACTGGTACTCAGGTTAGGTGGAATGTTAGCTGAAGAGACTGGTACTCTCTAGGTGGAATGTTAGCTAAAGAGACTGGTACTCAGGTTAGGTGGAATGTTAGCTGAAGAGACTGGTACTCAGGTTAGGTGGAATGTTAGCTGAAGAGACTGGTACTCAGGTTAGGTGGAATGTTAGCTAAAGAGACTGGTACTCAGGTTAGGTGGAATGTTAGCTGAAGAGACTGGTACTCAGGTTAGGTGGAATGTTAGCTGAACAGACTGGTACTCAGGTTAGGTGGAATGTTAGCTGAACAGACTGGTACTCTCTAGGTGGAATGTTAGCTAAAGAGACTGGTACTCAGGTTAGGTGGAATGTTAGCTAAAGAGACTGGTACTCTCCAGTGGTGAGGAGGAGTCTACCGTGTTTATCGGAAGCATTTTGTGGATTCAGGGCTCCCTCAAACATTGTTTTAAGCTTTGTTTTACTATTGACAGCCTCCTGATATCAGGGCCTAAAAACTTTTAAAATCTATTTCTTGAACTGCATTGCTGGTTAAGGGCTTGTAAGTAAGCATTTCACGTTAAGGTCTACACCTGTTGTATTCGGCACATGTGACAAATAAAATTTGATTTGATTTTAATTAGCCTAAGTCCGAGCTCGTTTCCCCTGGCTAAACTAGCTGGCTAGCTGAACTATGCTAGTTTTCATCCTCATTGCCAAACTTCATAAATACTGCAGGTATGAGGTAGCTATGTACACATACAGCAGGTAGGGGTAAAGGATAGATAATAGACAGTAACAGAAGTATACTGTAGGTAGGGGTAAAGGATAGATAATAGACAGTAACAGCAGTATACTGTAGGTAGGGGTAAAGGATAGATAATAGACAGTAACAGAAGTATACTGTAGGTAGGGGTAAAGGATAGATAATAGACAGTAACAGCAGTATACTGTAGGTAGGGGTAAAGGATAGATAATAGACAGTAACAGCAGTATACTGTAGGTAGGGGTAAAGGATAGATAATAGACAGTAACAGCAGTATACTGCAGGTAGGGGTAAAGGATAGATACTAGACAGTAACAGCAGTATACTGTAGGTAGGGGTAAAAGATAGATAATAGACAGTAACAGCAGTATACTGTAGGTAGGGGTAAAGGATAGATAATAGACAGTAACAGCAGTATACTGCAGGTAGGGGTAAAGGATAGATACTAGACAGTAACAGCAGTATACTGTAGGTAGGGGTAAAAGATAGATAATAGACAGTAACAGCAGTATACTGTAGGTAGGGGTAAAGGATAGACAGTAACAGCAGTATACTGTAGGTAGGGGTAAAGGATAGATAATAGACAGTAACAGCAGTATACTATATATCATTGCTACTTAACACGGATCCAAGTTCACTTTTGAGAACCACCAGTGTCATTAGCGTCATGGACATTTGTGACAATGGGAAGCCTCTCCCAGCTTGGCTCCATGGGATATGTAGTTATTTTACCAACGGGAAGCCTCTCCCAGCTTGGCTCCATGGGATATGTAGTTATTTTACCGACGGGAAGCCTCTCCCAGCTTGGCTCCATGGGATATGTAGTTATTTTACCGACGGGAAGCCTCTCCCAGCTCGGCTCCATGGGATATGTAGTGATTTCACCAACACAGCCAACGGGAAGCCTCTCCCAGCTCGGCTCCATGGGATATGTAGTGATTTCACCAACACAGCCAACGGGAAGCCTCTCCCAGCTTGGCTCCATGGGATATGTAGTGATTTTACCAACGGGAAGCCTCTCCCAGCTTGGCTCCATGGGATATGTAGTGATTTTACCAACGGGAAGCCTCTCCCAGCTCGGCTCCATGGGATATGTAGCGATTTTATCAACACAGCCAGACATGTATACCACAGGTTGTTGGTGGCACCTTCATTGGGGAGGATGGGCTCTTGGTAAAGGAAAGGCAGGAGCAGAATAGGTGGAATGGTATCAAATAGTGTACATCCAACACATGCTTTCCATGGTTTCCATGTGTTTGAAGCCATTCCATTAGCAAAGTTCCGGTCATTATTATGGCCGTCCTCCCCTCACCAGCCTCCTCTGATGTAGAGTCTTGTACACTTAACCTTTTTTTTTTTTTACTGACTATAGTATTTGTTGGTTAAATTAGACTCTGCTAATATCATGAGGAATCCAGGAACGAGTTAATTGACACAAAATGTGAGAAACTAGCAACTCTACAAAGCGCCATGACTACAATGAATGACTAAATTACCTTTGGACAGAAGGGTCCGGAGTTCCTCCTTCTCATTATTCTATGCGATAGTAGACTTCTTTGGCCGTGTGCGAGAGGATCAAAACCACAAAGTATCATGGGCAAACTGATCTACACATAATAATGAGTGGTTATTTATGATGCAAGGTGATTTGTAGATCTGTCTGTCGTTTTGATGCTCTCGAACACGGCCATTGACTTCCATAGATGGGATGGTTGTTTAGCAACAAAACCGACGCATGTGCAACTGTGGGGCAAAACAGACGGGGTTGGCTTAGACTGTTGACATGTAAACTAGATTTTGTCTCCAATGTTTATTGAAAACATACATTTGCACAATGAGCAGTTGTCTTTCAAAAACATTGTTACCGTTGTTGGTTAGCTAGTGAATTATTGCCATATTAGCAATGACAGTCAAAACAACACAGTATAAAGAACAAGATAAAACTAATTGAAAATAGCCACTTACGCTTCCCCGCGACAGTTTCTTCTCATTGTTGCCATCTGGCCATCCAAAACCACAACTTCCTTGTCATTGTTGCTATCTGGCCATCCAAAACCATAACTTCCTGGCTCATTGCATCGTTTGTGACATTCTCAGCTAGCCAGCCGATTCAAACAGAAACATTTGGGAGTGGGATGTCTCGCTTCCTCTTCCATCCCTAATGTGGTTTCCTCGCAGGCTTGATTCCATTAGGAAAACATCTTTCCTAGGTGTGGTGAATGTGTTACGAACATCTTTCCTTGCAGACTTCCCGCTACTGTTTTTGGCTTGATATGGGAAAGCATTATGCTGAAGTATACCCACCTCTGAAGATACTAAAAATAAATAAAAACATCAATGTTTCTGAATCACATCCATTTAGCATGAACAAAGTCAGTCATTTATAAACCTTTATAATACATTCACATATTTACAGCATATGCAGAGACCTTATGAAAAAAAACTCAACAATTGGATCAAATAATTACATTCTTACTTCTCATCACCAACAATTTCCCCCACAGTAGTACACAGATATACACAGCAAAAAAGACATGTTTCCACTAGAAATTGTCAAAACATCTAAATAAACCCAAAGCACAATACTTCCCTAATAGTGGAAATACAAAGGATTTAAAAAAAAAATACCATTAAAAACATTTAAATGGAAAAGTGTATAGAGGTAGTACAATTTTACTGTAAGGAGTTGGTTGGCCCCCTCTCAAACAGCATGTCAAAAGGTATGGACAATACAACTTTCAGTTTCAAACATATATCCATGGAGCTCAGACCAGAAAGATATCCTCTGTAACTGAGGCAGTTGTTCCTTCAGGATGACAGGCCATCCTGGGGTCTTCACTTTACACACATAGTAATAATCTTCAGGATGGCATCTCTGGGGTAAAAACAACAAGGGAACAACCAGGTATACTGTACTGTATAATGTCAAAATACATATCTGTTCAGTTGTTCTGGTAAATTCCAACATAGACCCAAAACTGTAGTCATTAAAACAGAAAATTATCTTCATGAATAAGTTAACAAACCTGATAAAAGGGATATATGACAAGCCATACCTGCAGAGAAGAGAAGACAGATCATTCAATTAAACACATTCCACATCCATCAAAGCCTGAAAACGTTTCATACATAGATTTAGAACACATATTACAACAGGAACAAAAACAAACTCACCAGGCAAATGCTAGGACTTGCAAAATGCAAAACAACAAAGCGAGACCAAAGTTCACCCACTAGAAGAAAAAAAAACAGTTATTAATCACCTAATATAAACACAGTTAATAATCACCTAATATAAACACAGTTAATAATCACCTAATATAAACACAGTTAATAATCATGATCAAATTTATCGTCAGCTACAGGGAACTTTGACCTTCAGCCATGAGACTATATGTAACCTCTGATCTTGAACAGCAAATAAATTGTGGCTGCGGGTCTGATATGATAATGAACAAATGAAGAGCTAGTTCGTCCTCATCTGGCTACATTGACTTCAATACAAAACCTAGGAGGCTCATGGTTCTCACCCCCTTTGATTGAATTACACAGTAATTATGACAACTTCCGGAGGAGGTCTTCCAACCAATCTGAGTTATTGCAGCAAGAACAGACATGTTGTCCACCCAATCAAAGGATTATAGAATGAATCTAGTAATAAAAGCATAAGCTACAGCTAGCTAGCACTGCATAAAATGTGCTGAGTAGTTGACTCAGAGAGAGAAAGACAATACTTTAACAGTTTTGAACAAATTAATTTATTTAAAAAAATTAAGGAGAAGCAGGTGAGAGAGACCTATATTTAGTTGCATCTTTTTCACTTAGCTAGCAAATGCAACTAGCTACTTTAGCCTACTCAAACACCCAGCTTAAACAAGGGATGCCATGTTAGCTTGCTGGCTATGGCTACCCAACACTGGAATTCTTCCAAATCAAGGTAAGCTTTTGGTTGTATTAATTTATTGCCACCGGGGCCCGCTGGTGTAACTGCTAAACTGCTTGCTGACTGTACTGCACAATGGTAATTCGGCTTGGCCCCTAAGACACTCAAACTTTTACAGATGCGCCATTAAGAGCATCCTGTCAGGCTGTATCACCGCCTGGTATGGCAACAGCACCGTCCGCAACCGCAGGGCTCTCCAGAGGGTGGTGTGGTCTGACTGACGCGTCACCGGGGCTATACTGCCTGTCCTCCAGGACATTTACAGCACCCGGTGTCACAGGAAGGCCAAAAAGATCAAAGATATATCAGGCACCCGAACCACAGCCTGTTCACCCCACTAACAGCCAAAAAAGCGAGGTCAGTATAGGTGCATCAAAGTTGGGACTGAAAAACAGCTATCTCAAGGCATTCAGACTGTTAAAGTCACCACTAGCCAGCCCCCATCCAGTACCCTGCCCTGAACTTTAGTCACTGTCACTAGCCAGGTACCACTCAACCCTGTACCTTAGAGGCTGCTGCCCTATGTACATAGACATGGAATCACTGGTCATTTTAATAAAGTACAAATACTGTTTTACCCATTTCATATGTATACAGTGCCTTCGGACTTTTTCCACATTGTTACGTTACAGCCAGTGGTGTAAAGTACTTAAGTAGTACTTTCAAGTATTTTTACTTAGTATCTGTACTCTACTAATTTATATTTGACCATTTTTACTTCACTACATAACTAAAGAAAATAATGTACTTTTTACTCCATACATTTTCCCTGACACCCAAAAGAAAAATGGTCTAATTTATCCATAAATTAAAGAAACAAGAAAATGTGCTGGTTTGCATAATAAGGAATTTGAAATAATGACTATTTTTACTTTAGATACTTAAGTATATTCATCCCTGTGGCTAAGTTGGTAGAGCATGGTGTTTGCAACGCCAGCATGGTGTGTGCAACGCCAGGGTTATGGGTTCGATTCCCACGGGGACCAGTACAAAATAATAAATAAATAAAATGCATGAAATGAAATGTATGCATTCACTACTGTAAGTCACTCTGGATAACAGCGTCTGCTAAATGACTAAAATGTAAATGTATATTTAAAGCCAAATACTTTTACTCAAGTACAGTGCATGTCAGAGCGAAAACCAAGCCATGAGGTTGAAGGAATTGTCTGTAGAGCGCCAAGGACAGGATTGTGTCGAGGCACAGATCTGGAAGGGTACCAGAAAAAAAAAAAAAAAAAAGTCTGCAGCATTGAAGGTCCCCAAGAACTCAGTGGCCTCCATCATTCTTAAATGGAAGAAGTTTGGAACTACCAAGACTCTTCCTAGAGCTGGCCGCCCGGCCATTCTGAGCAATCGGGAGAGAAAGGCCTTTGTCAGGGAGGTGACCAAGAACCCGATGGTCACTCTGACAGAACTCTAGAGTTCATGTGTGGAGATGGGAGAACCTTCCAGAAGGACAACAACCATAAGCACACAGCCAAGACAATGCAGGATTGGCTTTGCGACAAGTCTCAATGTCCTTGAGTGGGCCAGCCAGAGCCCGGACTTGAACTCGATCGAACATCTCTGGAGAGACATGAAAATAGCTGTGTAGCGACGCTCCCCATCCAACCTGATAGAGCTTGAGAAGATCTGCAGAGAAGAATGGGAGAAACTCCCCAAATACAGGTGTGCCAAGCTTGTAGCGTCATACCCAAGAGGACTCGAGGCTGTAATCACTGCCAAAGGTGCTTCAACAAAGTACTGAGTAAAGGATCTGAATACTTAGGTAAACGTCATATGTTTTAGAAATTAATAACTTTCAAAAAACCTCTTTCCACTGTCATTATGGGGTATTGTGTGTAGCTTGATGAGGAACAATTTGAATTTAATCAATTTTTAGAATAAGGCAATAACGTAACAAAATGTGAAAAAGTCAAGGGGTCTGAATACTTTCCGAATGCACTGAACATACGTCTGAGGACGGCTTAAACCTTTTATTATCGGCCGTGGCTGCGGGTCCGACTCGGATCACGTTTTGCATATTGTGTACTTTACATGCAGAGAACTGACAACTCAGGCAAATGGTGTTGTTTAAGCTGAATCAATGACTGCAAGAGCACATAATGATATTATATATTCTACATAACAGAAACAAATATTTTTTATTGTAATTTTTTTTAAATTTAACTAGGCAAGTAGTCAGTTAAGAACAAATTCTTATTTACAATGACGGCCTACACTGGCCAAACTTGGACGACGCTGGGCCAATTGTACGTCGCCCAATTTGCAAAATGTTTGCTTTGTCATATTGAGGGGATTTTATTTTATTAATTTTAGAATAAGGCTGTAACACAAAATGTGGAAAAAGGGGTCTGAATACTTTCCAAATGCACTGTATGTTCAGTTTGCGCCTATCAGAACATACATTATATATACACACACACACACACAAGTATGTACACATCCCTTCAAATTAGTGGATTTGTGTCGATTTGTCAATAACAGCTGGTGATCTAATATAATAAAATCTAATATTAAAGACTCAAGGTTTTGCTCGCCTGAGGTAGAGTATCTCATATGAAGCTGTAGACCACACTATTTACCAAGAGTTTATCTATATTTTTCGTAGCTGTCCATTTACCACCACAAACAGATGCTGGCATTAAGACCACACTCAATGAGCTGTATAAGGCCATAAGCAAACAAGAAAATGCTCATCCAGAGGCATTGCTCCTACTGTCCGGGAACTTAAATTCATTTGACCTAATATCTACCAACACGTCACATGTGCAACCAAAATAAATAAATAAATAAATAAAGTTGAAGTCGGAAGTTCACATACACTTAGGTTGGAGTCATTAAAACTCATTTTTCAACAACTCCACAAATCTCTTGTTAAAACCTCTTACAGCTCCTTAAGGGTAGGGGGCAGTATTGACAATTTTTGAAAAAATATGTGCCCATATTAACCTGTTATGGATAGGGGGCAGTATTTTCACAGCCGGATAAAAAAACGTACCCGATTTAATCTGATTATTACTCCTGCCCAGAAACTAGAATATGCATATAATTATTAGCTTTGGATAGAAAACACGCCAAAGTTTCTAAAACTGTTTGAAATGGTGTCTGAGTATAACAGAACTCAAATGGCAGGCCAAAACCTGAGAAGATTCTGTACAGGAAGTACCCTGTCTGACCATTTCTTGGCCTTCTTTGCCATCTCTATCCATTACAAAGGATCTCTGCTGTTACGTGACACTTCCTACGGCTCACATGGGCTCTCAGAAGGCGGCAAAAAGTTGAATCGTGGCTTTGCAGGCTCTGGTTGAAACAAAGTAGCGCGTTTGGGTAGTGGCTGGTTACAGTACTGTGAGACTCAGGCGCGTGCCCGCGTCGACCGAATGCTTTGTTTTCTTTCCTCTGTTTACCGAAACGCAGATTCCCGGTCGGAATATTATCGCTTTTTTGACATGCTTCGAAGTACGGTAATGGAATATTTAGAAATCTTTTGTCACGAATTGCACCATGCTCGTAACCCTGATTTACCATTTCGGATAGTGTCTAGAACGCACGAACAAAACGCCGCTATTTGGATATAACGATGGATTATTTTGGACCAAACCAACATTTGTTATTGAAGTAGCAGTCCTGGGAGTGCATTCTGACGAAGACAACAAAGGTAATCAAACTTTTGTAATAGTAAATCGGAGTTTGGTCAGGGCTAAACTTGGTCGGTGTCTAAATAGCTAGAAGTGATGGCTGGGCTATCTACTCAGAATATTGCAAAATGTGCTTTCACCGAAAAGCTATTTTAAAATCGGACATATCGAGTGCATAGAGGAGTTCTGTATCTATAATTGTTATGTTTTTTGTGAACGTTTATCGTGAGTAATTTAGTAAATTCACCGGATGTTTGCGGGGGGTATGCTAGTTCTGAACGTCACATGCTAATGTAAAAAAGCTGGTTTTTGATATAAATATGAACTTGATTGAACAAAACATGCATGCATTGTATAACATAATGTCCTAGGGTTGTCATCTGATGAAGATCAAAGGTTAGTGCTGCATTTAGCTGTGGTTTTGTTTTTTGTGACATTATATGCTAGCTTGAAAAATGGGTGTCTGATTATTTCTGGCTGGGTACTCTGCTGACATAATGTAATGTTTTGCTTTCGCTGTAAAGCCTTTTTGAAATCGGACAGTGTGGTTAGATTAACGAGAGTCTTGACTTTAAAATGCTGTAAAATAGTTATATGTTTGAAAAATTGAAGTTTTCGGATTTTAGAGGAGTTTGGGCGTGGCACGAAATACATCATTGGATATTGGAGCAGGTGTTCCGCTAGCGGAACGTCTAGATGTAAGAGGTTAATTAAACTGCCTCCTACTCAAACTCAGAAGCTAGGATATGCATATTATTAGTAGATTTGGATAGAAAAAAAACTCTGAAGTTTCTAAAACCGTTTGAATGGTGTCTGAGTACAACGGAACTCATATGGCAAGCAAAAACCTGAGAGAAATCCTACCAGGAAGTGGAAATCTGGACGCATGGGCTCTCTTCAAGTCATTTCCTATTGAATAGACAGTGACGTAGTAATAATTGTGCACTTCCTACGGCTTCCACTTGATGTCGACAGTCTTTACAAAGTTGTTTGAAGCTTCTACGATGAACAGAGCCCGAATGACAAGGAGGGGAAGTTGTTGATGCAGGGGGTGACATCACTTCTTGGGGCGCGTTCAAGAGGGAGGATCCTCCCGTTCCAAAACCTTTTAAGACACAGGAACCGTCCGGTTGAAATATTATTGAATCTTCACGTTCTGAAGGCCCTAAAGATTGATGTTTTACATGTTTGAACGAACGTAAATACAACTTTTTTTTTACTTTGTCGCGACATCGTCCGCGCGCTTTCTACACTTGGAGTAGCTTACTGGACGCACGAACAACAAGGAGTTATTTGGACATAAATTATGGACTTTATCTAACAAAACAACATTTGTTGTGGACCTGGGATTCCTGGAAGTGCCTTCTGATAAAGATGATCAAAGGTAAGGGAATATTTCTAATGCAATGTATGATTTTAGATGACTCCAAGATGGCGGCTATCTGTATAGCCTAGTGTATTTTTCTGAGCTCAGTACTCAGATTATTGCAAAGAGTGCTTTCCTCGTGAAGCTTTTTTGAAATCTTTCATAGCGTTTGCATAAAGGAGATGTTCATCTATAATTCTTTGAATGACAGTTTAATTTTGTATCAATGTTTATGACAAGTATTTTTGTAAATTGTGGCGCTGATTCACCGGCAGTATTTGAGGGAAAATATTTTCTGAACGTCACGCGCCGATGTAAAATGCTGTTTTTATATATAAATATGAACTTTATCGAACAATGCATGTATTGTGTAACATGATGTCCTAGGAGTGTCATCTGATGAAGATCGTCAAAGGTTAGTGCTGCATTTAGCTGTGTTTTGGGTATTTGTGATGCATGCTAGTTTCTAGGAAAAATGGCTTTGTGGTTGTTTTTGTCAATGTACACTCCTAACATAATCTAATGTTTTGCTTTCGCTGTAAAGCCTTTTTGAAATCGGACAACGTGGTTCGAGTCAGGAGAAGTGTATCTATAAAATGGTGTAAAATAGTCCTATGTTTGAGAAACAGAAATTATTAGATTTGGTTTTGAAATGGCGCTCAGATTTTTTTTCGCTGGATGTTGATCCCGGTTACAGGATCCCGCGCGGCAACTATAGTTTTGGCAAGTCGGTTAGGACATTACTTTGTCCATGACACAAGTAATTTTTCAAACAATTGTTTACAGACAAACTATTTCACTTATAATTCATTGTATCACAATTCCAGTGGGTCAGAAGTTTACATACACTAAGTTGACTGTGCCTTTAAACAGCTTGGAAAATTCCAGAAAATGATGTCATGGCTTTTGCAGCTTCTGATAGGCTAATTGACATCATTTGAGTCAATTGGAGGTGTACCTGTGGATGTATTTCAAGGCCTACCTTCAAACTCAGTGCCTCTTTGCTTGACATCATGGGAAAATCAAAAGAAAATCAGCCAAGACCTCAGAAAAAGAATTGTAGACCTCCACAAGTCTGGTTCATTCTTGGGATCAATTTCCAAACCCCTGAAGGTACCACGTTCATCTGTACTAACAATAGTACGCAAGTATAAACACCATGGGACTACGCAGCCATCATACCGCTCAGGAAGGAGACGTGTTCTGTGTCCTAGACATGAACGTACTTTGGTGTGAAAAGTGCAAAACAAAAGTGCAAAACAATCCCAGAACAACAGCAAAGGACCTTGTGAAGATGCTGGAGGAAACAGGTACAAAAGTATCTATATCCACAGTAAAACGAGTCCTATATCGACATAACCTGAAAGGCTGCTCAGCAAGGAAGAACCCACTGCTCCAAAACCACCATGGAAAAGCCAGACTACGGTTTGCAACTGCACACGGGGACAAAGATTGTACTTTTTGGAGAAATGTCCTCTGGCCTGATGAAACAAAAATAGAACTGTTTGGCCATAATGACCATCGTTATGTTTGGAGAAAAAAGGGGCAGGCTTGCAAGCCGAAGAACACCATCCCAACCGTGAAGCACGGGGGTGGCAACATCATGTTGTGGGGGTGCTTTGCTGCAGGAGGGACTGATGCACTTCACAAAATAGATGGCTTCATGAGGAAGGAAAATTATGTGGATATATTGAAGCAACTTCAAGACATCAGTCAGGAAGTTAAAGCTTGGTCGCAAATGGGTCTTCCAAATGGACAATGACCCCAAGCATACAGTCGTGGCCAAAAGTTTTGAGAATGACACAAATATAACATTTTCAAAGTCTGCTGCCTCAGTTTGTATGATGGCAATTTGCAAATACTCCAGAATGTTATGAAGAGTGATCAGATGAATTCCAAAGTCCCTTTTTGCCATGCAAATGAACTGAATCCCCCAAAAACATTTCCACTGCATTTCAGCCCTGCCACAAAAGGACCAGCGGACATCATGTCAATGATTCTCTCGTTAACACAGGTGTGAGTGTTGACGAGGACAAGGCTGGAGATTACTCTGTCATGCTGATTGAGTTTGAATAACAGACTGGAAGATTCAAAAGGAGGGTGGTGCTTGGAATCATTGTTCTTCCTCTTTCAAACATGGTTACCTGCAAGGAAACACGTGCCGTCATCATTGCTTTGCACAGAAAGGGCTTCACAGGCAAGGATATTGCTGCCAGCAAGATTGCACCTAAATCAACCATTTATCAGATCATCAAGAACTTCAAAGAGAGCGGTTCAATTCTCGTGAAGGTGGCTTCAGGGCTCCCAAGAAAGTCCAGCAAGTGCCAGGACCGTCTCCTAAAGTTGATTCAGCTGCGGGATCGGGGCACCACCAGTACAGAGCTTGCTCAGGAATGGCAGCAGGCAGGTGTGAGTGCATCTGCACCCACAGTATGGCGAAGACATTTGGAGGATGGCCTGGTGTCAAGAAGGGCAGCAAAGAAGCCACTTCTCTCCAGGAAAAACATCAAAGACAGACTGATATTCTGCAAAAGATACAGGGATTGGACTGCTGAGGACTGGGGTAAAGTCATTTTCTCTGATGAATCCCCTTTCCAATTGTTTGGGGCATCCGGAAAAAAGCTTGTCCGGAGAAGACAAGGTGAGCGCTACCATCAGTCCTGTGTCATGCCAACAGTAAAGCATCCTGAGACCATTCATGTGTGGGGTTGCTTCTCAGCCAAGGGAGTGGGCTCACTCACAATTTTGCCTAAGAACACAGCCATGAATAAAGAATGGTACCAACACATTCTCCGAGAGCAACTTCTCCCAACCATCCAGGAACCGTTTGGTGACGAACAATGCCTTTTCCAGCATGATGGAGCACCTTGCCATAAGGCAAAAATAACTAAGTGGATCGGGGAACAAAACAAAAATATCTTGGGTCCATGGCCAGGAAACTCCCCAGACCTTAATCCCATTGAGAACTTGTGGTCAATCCTCAAGAGGCGGGTGGACAAACAAAAACCCACAAATTCTGACAAACTCCAAGCATTGATTATGCAAGAATGGGCTGCCATCAGTCAGGATGTGGCTCAGAAGCTAATTGACAGCATGACCAGGGCGGATTGCAGAGGTCTTGAAAAAGAAGGGTCAACACTGCAAATATTGACTCTGCATCAACTTCATGTAATTGACAATAAAAGCAGTTGACACTTATGAAATGCTTGTAATTATACTTCAGGATTCCATAGTAACATCTGACAAAAATATCTAAAGACACTGAAGCAGCAAACTTTGTGGAAATTAATATGTGTGTCATTCAAAACTTTTAGCCACGACTATACTTCCAAAGTTGTGGCAAAATGGCTTAAGGACAAAGTCAAGGTATTGGAGGGGCCATCACAAAGCCCTGACCTCAATCCTATAGAAAATGTGTGGGCAGAACTGTAAAAGCATGTGCAAGCAAGGATGCCTACAAACCTGACTCAGTTACACCAGCTCTGTCAGGAGGAATGGGTCAAAATTCACCCAACTTATTGTGGGAAGCTTGTGGAAAGCTACTCAAAATGTTTGACCCAAGTTAAACAATTTAAAGGCAATGCTACCAAATACTAATTGAGTGCATGTACACTGACCCACTGGGAATGTGATGAAAGAAATAAAAGCTGAAATAAATCACTCTACTATTGACCTTCTTGATCCAAATCAGTCAGGTTTCAAGACTGGTCATTCAACTGAGACTGCTCTTCTCAGTGTCACGGAGGCTCTCCGCACTGCTAAAGCTAACTCTCTCTCCTCTGCTCTCATCCTTCTAGACCTATCTGCTGCCTTTGATACTGTGAACCATCAGATCCTCCTCTCCACCCTCTCCGAGTTGGGCATCTCCGGCGCGGTTCACTCTTGGATTGCGTCCTACCTGACAGGTCGCTCCTACCAGGTGGCATGGCGAGAATCCGTCTCCGCACCACGTGCCCTCACCACTGGTGTCCCCCAGAGCTCAGTTCTAGGCCCTCTCCTATTCTCGCTATACACCAAGTCACTTGGCTCTGTCATATCCTCACATGGTCTCTCCTATCATTGCTACGCAGACGACACACAATTAATCTTCTCCTTTCTCCCTTCTGATAACCAGGTGGCGAATCGCATCTCTGCATGTCTGGCAGACATATCAGTGTGGATGACGGATCACCACCTCAAGCTGAACCTCGGCAAGATGGAGCTGCTCTTCCTCCCGGGGAAGGACTGCCCGTTCCATGATCTCGTCATCACGGTTGAGAACTCCATTGTGTCCTCCTCCCAGAGTGCTAAGAGCCTTGGCGTGACCCTGGACAACACCCTGTCGTTCTCCGCTAACATCAAGGCGGTGACCCGATCCTGTAGGTTCATGCTCTACAACATTTGCAGAGTACAACCCTGCCTTACACAGGAAGCGGCGCAGGTCCTAATCCAGGCACTTGTCATCTCCCGTCTGGATTACTGCAACTCGCTGTTGGCGGGGCTCCCTGCCTGTGCCATTAAACCCCTACAACTCATCCAGAACGCCGCAGCCCGTCTGGTGTTCAACCTTCCCAAGTTCTCTCACGTCACCCCGCTCCTCCGCACACTCCACTGGCTTCCAGTTGAAGCTCGCATCTGCTACAAGACCATGGTGCTTGCCTACGGAGCTGTGAGGGGAACGGCACCTCCGTACCTTCAGGCTCTGATCAGTCCCTACACCCAAACAAGGGCACTGCGTTCATCCACCTCTGGCCTGCTCGCCTCCCTACCTCTGCGGAAGCACAGTTTCCGTTCAGCCCAGTCAAAACTGTTCGCTGCTCTGGCACCCCAATGGTGGAACAAGCTCCCTCACGACGCCAGGACAGCGGAGTCAATCACCAACTTCCGGAGACACCTGAAACCCCACCTCTTTAAGGAATACCTGGGATAGGATAAAGTAATCCTTCTAACCCTCCCCCCCCCCCAAAAGATATAGATGTACTATTGTAAAGTGGTTGTTCCACTGGATATCATAAGGTGAATGCACCAATTTGTAAGTCGCTCTGGATAAGAGGGTCTGCTAAATGACGTAAATGTAAAAATTATTCTGACATTTCACATTCTTAAAATAAAGTGGTGATCCTAACTGACATAAGACAGGGAATTTTTACTAGGATTAAATGTCAGGAATTGTGAAAAAAACAGAGTTTAAATGTATTTGGCTAAGGTGTATGTAATCTTCTGACTTCAACTCAATTCCATTCCTTTAGATTTGTGTGTATTGTTAGATATTACTGCCCTGTTGGAGCTAGAAACACAAGCATTTCACTACACCTGCAATAATATCTGCTAAACACGTGTGACAAATAAAATGTGTCTGTGCCCGTTTGTGTTGTTTCTCAGTCCCCGCTGTTCCATAATGTATTTTTATCTGTTTTTTTACATCTGATTCTACTGCTTGCATGAGTTACATGTGGAATAGAGTTCCATGTAGTCAAGGCTCTATGTGGGGACTGGGGACTGTGAAGAGACCTCTGGTGGCATGTCTTGTGGGGTATGCATGGGTGTCTGAGCTGTGTGCCAGTAGTTGACAGACAGCTCGGTGCATTCAACAAGTAAATACAAGTAATGATGAAGTCAATCTCTCCTCCACTTTGAGCCAGGAGAGATTGACCACCATATTCTTAATGTTAGCTCTCTGTGTACACCCAAGGCCCAACTGTGCTGCCCCGTTCTGAGCCAATTGCAGAGTCCCTCATTGTGGCACCGGAGCACAGGACTACAGGACTGGACAGCAGTTCAGGTGCGACAAAACTAGGGCCTACAGGACCTGCCTTGTTGGCAATGCAAATAGTCTGGGTCGCCATTTGATTAGCTGTTCAGGAGTCTTATGGCTTAGGGGTCGAAGCTATTTAGGAGCCTCTTGGACCTAGACTTGGTGCTCCGGTACAGCTTGCCAAGCAGTAGCAGAGAGAACAGTCTATGACTAGGGTGGCTGGAGTCTGACAATTTGTAGGGCCTTTCTCTGACACCGACTTGTATAGAGGTCCTGGATGGCAGGAAGCTTGGCCCCGGTGATGTACTGGGCCGTACGCACTACCCTCTGTAATGCCTTGCGTTCGGAGGCCGAGCAGTTGCCATACCAGGCAGTGATACAACCCATCAGGATGCTCTTGATGGTGCAGCTGTAGAACCCTTTGAGGATCTGAGGACCCCATGCCAAATCATTTCAGTCTCCTGAGGGGGGATAGGCTTTGTTGTGCCCTCTTCACGACTGTCTTGGTGTGCTTGGACCATGTTAGTTTGTTGGTGATGTGAACGCCAAGGAACTTGAAGCTCTCAACCTGCTCCCCTACAGCCCCGTCGATGAGAATGGGGGCATGCTCGGTCCTCCTTTTCCTGTAGTTCACAATCATCTCCTTTGTCTTGATCGCATTGAGGGAGAGGTTGTTGGTCTCTGACCTCCTCTCTATAGGCTGTCTCATTGTTGTTGGTGATCAGGCCTACCACTGTTGTGTCATCAGCAAACTTAATGATGGTGTTGGAGTCGTGCCTGGCCATGCAGTCATGAGTGAACAGGGAGTACAGGAGGGGACTGAGCACGCACCCCTGAGGGGTCCCTGTGCTGAGGATCAGCTTGGTAGATGTGTTGTTACCTACCCTTACCAGCTGGGGGCGGCCCGTCAGGAAGTCCAGGATCCAGTTGCAGTTGTTTAGTCCCAGGGTCCTTAGCTTATTGATGAGCTTTGAGGGCAGTATGGTGTTGAACGCTGAGCTGTAGTCAATGAATAGCATTCTCACATAGGTGTTCCTTTTGTCCAAGTGGGAAAGGGCAGTGTGGAATGCAATAGAGATTGCATCATCTGTGGATCTGTTGGTGCAGTACGCAAATTGGAGTGTTAGTGGGTCTAGGGTTTCTGGGATAATGGTGTTGATGTGAGACAGGACCAGCCTTTCAAAGCATTTCATGGCTACAGACGTGAGTGCTATGGGTCTGTAGTCATTTAGGCAGGTTACCTTAGTGTTCTTGGGCACAGGCACTATGGTGGTCTGCTTGAAACATGTTGGTATTACAGACTCAGGGAGAGGTTGGAAATGTCAGTGAAATCAGACACCTGCCAGTTGGTCTGAAATGACCAACTGAAATAGCTACTATTGTATCAGTATATTTTGACCATGACAGTCCATACTCACAGCAGTTTAGTCACCAACTTGCTCAATTTCCACATGATTCATTACAAGATTTAGTTGATGTTTAGGGTGTAGTGAAGGATTTGTCCCAATACAATGCTTTTAGTTTTTGAAATATTTAGGACTAACGTATTCCTTGCCACCCATTCTGAAACTAACTGCAGTGCTTTGTTAAGTGTTGCAGTAATTTCAGTCGCTGTAGTAGCTGACATAGTGTTGTGTTGGCTTTACTCAAAGCCAGTGGCATGTCGTTAGTAAAGATTGAAAAAAGTAAGGGACCTGGACAGCTGCCCTGGGGAATTCCTGATTCTACCAGGATTATGTTGGAGGTGCTTCCATTAAAGAACATCCTCTGTGTTCTGTTAGACAGCTAACTCTTTATCCACATTATAGCAGGGGGTGTAAAGCCATTATAGCAGGGGGTGTAAAGCCATTATAGCAGGGGGTGTAAAGCCATAACACATACGTTTTTCCAGCAGCAGACTATGATCGATAATGTTAAAAGCTGCACTGAAGTATAACAAGACAGCCCCCACAATCTTTTTATCATCAATTTCTCTCAGGCAATCAGTCATTTGTGTAAGTGCTGTGTTTATTGAATGTCCTTCCCTATAAGCGTGCTGAATGTAAATTGTGATTGTTATGAATTGTTCAGCAGTCTAATGGCTTGGGGGTAGAAGCTGTTGAGGAGCCTTTTGGTCCTAGATTTGGCGCTCCGGTACGACTTGCCATGCAGTAGCAGAGAAAACAGATATATATATATGATTTGTTTAACACTTTTTTGGTTACTACAGGATTTGATGTCTTCACTATTATTCTACAATGTTGAGAATAGTAAAAATAAATTTAAAAAAACCTTTGCATGAGTAGATGTTTCAAGCAGACCACCATAGTCCCTGTGCCCAAGAACACCAAGGTAACCTGCCTAAATGAATACCAACCCGTAGCACTCACACCAGTAGCCATGAAGTGCTTTGAAAGGCCGGTCATGGCTCACAAACACCATAATCCCAGAAACCCTAGACCCACTCAAACTCCAATTTGCATATTGCTCCAACAGATCCACAGATGACGCAATCTCTATTGCACTCCACACTGCCCTTTCCCACCCCATAGTGCCCTCAAAGCCCTCATCAATAAGCTAAGGACCCTGGGACTAAATACCTCTCTCTGCAACTGGATCCTGGACGTCCAGACGGGACGACCCCAGCCTATAGGGAAGAGGTCAGAGACCTGACAGTGTTGTGCCAGAACAACAACCTCTCCCTCAACATGATCAAGACAAAGGAGCTGATCTTGGACTACAGGTGCAACACTCACTACCGAGTTCCAAACTGCCTCTGGAAGCAACGTCAGAACAAGAACTGTTCATCGGGAGCTTCATGAAAGGGGTTTCCATATTTTGTTGAGATCTCTGTGGAAGAACTTGACTGGCCTGCACAGTGCCCTAAACTCAACCATCAAACACATTTGGTATGAATTGGAATGCTGATTGCGAACCAGGCCTAATTGCCCAACATCAATGCCCAATGTCACTAATGCTCTTGTGCCTGAATGGAAGCAAGTCCCTGCAGCAGAGTTCCAACATCTAGTGGAATGCCTTCCCAGAAGAGTGGAGGCTGTTATAGCAGCAAATGGGGGGAGGGGGAATCAACACCACATTAATGCCCATGTTTTTTGGAATGAGATGTTCGACGAGCAGGTACTTTTGGCCATGTAGTGTATATGTTCAATTTGCTCCTAGCAGCACACATGTTCAGTTTGCTCTTAGCACAACTCAGCTAGGCGAAGGTCTGTGCTCACATACTCCCTAAAGATCTGGCAATATTACTGTTGTTTGTCCCTCGTGAGCCACCGTAGCAACATAGCCATAACACTTCCTCAAAATAAATCAGAATTAATCTAAGATAAATCAAGAAATCTGTCATTAATTTAGACATCTAACTAAGAAGTTTTGCGCAGTATTTCTGAAGTTAAAAAATGTGCATTAAAACTAGTCGTCTCTCGTTGAATGACAACAAACACTTAATGGAAGAAATCCTGTCCATAGTTCCTGCTTCTACTAGGAGTAGTACTGTTGACCAATCCCTGACTAGCGGGCGTAGACTTCGCCTCGCTGAAAACATCGCAAAATTCATCAAAATATAGGCTTAACTCACCCAGAAGGCTGCACAGAGAGTCAACACAAGACATGTCTAAAAAAACAGAACAGAAAATAAGTTAATTCAAACTTGATGTACCTTTGGTTTCGTTCTAGCATTCTCTCATTCTCTTCATATTCACACAGTGCTACAAAATGACAGCAATGGGAATGCAGTCCTTTCTAAACCTAGCATTAGTAGCTGGTACTCACCAACATGATAGTAGTGGCCAGGGCTCTGGTCTTGTCACACATCCTCTTCAGCTGTTTGACTGGTCCCATCAGGAACATGGTGCTGATAGGACAGAACTGTTATTATCGTCGGTGCCGAGGACAGGTTAGGTTGAGTTAGAGACGGCTAAGGAAACACTCACATAGGACACAATCAACCTCTTCGTTTATAAATTGTTGACATGTTTCTAAGGACAGAGTCACATATCAGGGCATTGACAGTTCACTGAATCATATTTGTCATGAAGGAAAAGTCATAATGAAAAGGTTGTCAGGTGTTGAGGGCATTCTGCTGAATCTCACCTGCAGAGTGAACAGATGTTTCCAAAGGTATAAAATATGATGAAGAGGAGGATTCCTACTTTGGGGATGAAGAGCATACAGACTCCCTGTAGAGGCAAGACAGATCATTTATCAGTTTCAACCTCAGATGTCATTAATATAACAATTTTTAAAGGAGCAGTGCAGTCAAAAACGTGATTTCCTGCTGTTTTTATGATATTTCCACACTATGATGTCGAAATAACACTCTGAAATAGTGAAAATTATGAGAATTGCCTTTTAAAATAAACAATGCAAGGAATTTCAGCCTGTTCATGTGGGATGGAGTTTCTGTCCCAGAGCATGACATCACAATCTGATCAGATTATTCTGACCAATGACCAGTCATGTTTTATTTGCACATGCATCCTCCTACTATGAAGGGGTAAGCGGAGTAAGCTTCTAGAGAGTCTAGACCCTTCAAACTCAACGCTGGACCTCGAAGCCAGTTCCACTGCATTTTTCATTGTTCCCCTCCAATCAGGGACTGATTTAGACCTGGGACACCAGGTGTGTACAATTCATTATCCGGTAGAACAGAAAACCTTGAAGCACCGGACCTCGTAGTGTAAGAGTTGAACCCCCTGGTCTAGACAAGTCTATCTGCCAAGCAGGGCTGTGAATATAAATATATTTTAATTTGTATCAACACACCCAGATGGAGAATTACAATGGCAAAAGAAGGCTCAGGGAAATAAATGATTAAAAATATGTTTGGAGTTATTTTTATGAAATAAACAGTGGTTTATTAGACATACAGTGATGATGCATGGGGGCTGTAAGGTATCTACGAGTCCTACAGGACTCCTATAGAACCATGGCAGATTTCCTGCCAGACCATAAATTAGTGACTAATGCCAGTTTGTCAGGTGTACCCAGTGAGCGTGTGTGTATGTGTGTGCGTGACAGCATGTGCATGTGCGTGTATCGGTGCGTGTGTATGTTAGTAAGTGTGTGTGTGTGTGTGTGTGTATTGTAGGTACATGCAGGTGTACCCAGTAAAACAAGCTGCAAGTGAACTATTTCCTTTAAAGGGATTTTGGCAACGAAGCCCTTTATCTACTTCCCCAGAGTCAGATGAACTTGTGGATACCATTTGTATGTCGCTGTGTCCAGTATGAAAATAGTTAGAGGTAGTTTCCTGAGCCAAAAGTTAACTCAAAGCACAATGACTGGAAGTTTACAGGAACAGCTAGCATGCTAGCTGTTCCCATAGACTGCCAGTCATTGTGCTAACACTAGTTAGCAACTTCCTTCAAACTGCATGCAGAGACATAAAAATTGTATCCTTGAGTTCATCTGACTTTGGGGGAAGTAGATAAAGGTGCTTCATTGCTAAAAGCAAAAGTTTCCCTTTAAGTCATGTGGGGCAGAGCACATGGAGGAAACATGTTTCACCTGAAAAGAAGAGCACACAATGCCTCTCAATTAAACAAAAGAGATGTTGCGCATTCCTGAGCGCTGGATAAACCTGTAGCACCACATTTCTCTGGATGCACAAGGTGTCTCCTGATCAGAAATGGGTTGTGCGCAAATAAGCACAAACACACATTGTAATACTGCAAATAATTGTATGTAGGAAAGCTACATATTCAAATCCACTTACCAAGACTGAGCAGGTGACCCCAATCACAAAACAGATAATAAATCCCTTCACTCGTGTACCCCAACCCAAAGTAGACGCTTCATTCGCTGCCTGAATCAAGTAAAGCCATTCAGTGAGGAGCCACAGGTTCACATGATGAGAGAGAAGATGCATTGATTTAGGAATATACTTTACATTAAATTAGATTCATTTTCTTTCATATATTTTACACTTTAATGGGTAAATCACAAATTATTATTACGTTTATATAATAATGACAGTGGACTAAATGTTTAAATATTAGTCTATAATATCAATTTATACTACATTTGATCAATTCGTTTTTTTACCTGCAAGATGTTGCCGTTTTCATTGGGTCCATCCGTTCCGCTCAAAACTGCTTTAAGTTTGTCCATGACTTTTAACGCGTTGGCTGAGCGCAATAAGTCAGGAATGATGATCGGATGTTTGATTTATGTTGCTTCCCGGTGTGATGATATGAATCGCGGAGCGGAAATAAGAAAGTCCGGTAGCAGACTGCAAAGAGCGCTCCGCAAGCCACGCCCCAGTGGGCGGAGCTAGGCATGTTGCTTGTGCACTTGGACACATTATCACGTTATAGACTCTGGCCATGTTCGAGAGGATTAAAACAGTAATGTATCAAGGCTAAATTATGACTGACTGATCTACAAATAATAATGAGCAGTTATTTATCAAGCAAGTTTGTTTGTAAATTAGTCAGTTGGCAGTCGCCTGTAATGTTGGCTGCCATGTCAAACAAGCCCAAGGCCTCTCGTTTTACAATGGGTCTGGGATGGTTCTGTGTAGTTATGATAGTATATCTGAGACAAGTGTATTGCAGTGAATTTGGTCTATGACTTAATAATTAAAATACTGTATCTTTGAGTAACAAACAGGGAAACAATGATTCCCCAGACAGTTCTCAATAGAACGTGTTTTTCTGCCTGAGTGTGGTGCTGGTGCTTTGGATTAATTAGTGACCAGAGCAAGTTGGAAGACTGACAACTGACTGATCTACAAGTCACCTGGCACCATAAATAACTACTCATTATTATGTGTAGACCAGTCAGTCAGTCACAATTTACCCATGGTACACTACGGTTGTGATGCTCTCCAACATGGCCAATAGGTTCTCACTTATTTTTTCTGTTTTCGTTGGAATATCTTCTGTCCATGTTTATTTTTGCTCAACTAGAGTGAACTTGAAATACATTGAAAAGGTTGGCCTGACCGACATGAAAATTACATTATAGGGGGACAGCATGTAATATAGGACCTTCAATCAGAGGCAACAAGGAACAGCTGCCTCCAATTGAAGGTCCATCCAATAACCCTAAACATAGAACTAAAAAGATTAGACCAGAACATAGAAATATACTAACATAGAACATAACCAAAAACCCCGGAACAATCTAAACAAATACCCCCTGCCACGTCCTGACCAAACTACAATAACAAATAACCCCTTATACTCGTCATGACGTGACACTGCACTTCCTGATTTGGCCTTGTTTTTCATCCATGCTCATTAAGAACTGCCTGCAGCCGTAACTGAAGGCAAACAGTGAGTTGTCTTGGGGGTGTGGTTTGATGTGTGTGTTTATTGGGTGTGTCTTTACCGTTCAATCACAGCAAACGAGGCCAGTAGTGAGTACAGCTAGTAAACTAAGCTAGCTTTGCTATGGAGAGAACAAAGTTTTGAAGTTGAGGAATTCTTCCAAGGGGCCAGGGTTCCGGTTTTCACGCCATCCCATGTTCCTGAGAGGAGACTTGTGGTACTGCAGTTTAACTGATGCCGAGCCCAGAAAGACAATTCCAATAGTGTCTTTTTTAGCACATTTGGAAAGTTGACTCCTCTATCGGGGCTAAGGCACAAAGGCATTATATAAGAAGTGGAACAACAACAATAATAGTCATACAGTATTAACAATTATAACACACCTTTCCTTTTTTGCTTTCAATTCAGACATGGACAGCTCTGAGCTTCAAAAGGTCCTGTGTGGGTGTTTGTATATATACCATGGAACAATTTAATGGGTTTGGAGTGTACTAAATATAGTGTCCTGATACTTCTGAATGGGGAAGGTCTGGCTCTGTAGAGTTGTCCATATTCTTTGTTAAAAAATACACTCTCGTTATCACCTTTGTGCCAAAAACATCGATTTTCCAATGAATTGTCTTCAAGGCTGATTTCTTTTTTCATCACTCACAGTCTAAGTGCTTAACGTTTTATATTCATGCTGTTACATGGACGAACTTGTGTCACATGCACACGCAGAAGTAAAAACAATGGAAACCACTCACTCGCTCTCATCTGGGACCTGTCATTTAGGAGCTGCCTTGCTGAAGAACGCAAAAAAGAGACCATGTTTTTATGCGGCTTTATTAACTCAATGATACATTTTTTAAAGTTCTTTTTACATTGTTTGCAAACTGATATGTGACACGTGTTAATGCCAAAATAACATGCAAAACAGCGACCCCCCCCACACACACAAAGAATATATATGTTTTTTCCGGCATTATTTATTTATTTGTAAAGATGTGGGGCTCTGTCCTGAATGACGGGTCACCACTTGCTAAGAGTGTGCAAAGCTGTCATCAAGGCAAAGGGTGGCTGCTTTGAAGAATCCCAAATATTAAAAAAATACATTTCTGTGGTGGAGGGGCAGCTCCTAAATGCAGGTGTTTCAGCCCAGCTCAGTGCTTTCTGTGGTGGAGGGGCAGCCAGCGGAAAATATGGAGCGTAGGGGTTGATATTGTTCTGTAGTTGCTCTGTGATTGGGTAATGTTCTCTTGTTGCGGCGTAATTGGGTCAGTGTTCTGTCACCAAATCAAATCAAATTGTATTTGTCACATGTTGCGCAGAATACTACTACCTTACCGTGAAATGCTTACTTAAAAGTGGTGGAAAAAGTACTAAATTGTCATACTTGAGTCAAATTAAAGATACCTTAATGGAAAATGACTCAAGTAAAAGTAAAGTCACCCAGTAAAATACTACTTGAGTAAAAATCAAAAACTATTTTGTTTTAAATATACTTAAGTATCAAAAGTCAATGGAATTGCTAAAATGTACTTAAAATTGTAAGTCGCTCTGGATAAGAGCGTCTGCTAAATGACGTAAATGTAAAGTATCAAAAGTAAAAGTATAAGCCATTTCAAATTCCTTATATTAAGCAAACCAGACCACCACTGTCTGTCACTCATGGGGACACTACTTCACCACCAAATCTAAGGGTAGGGCTTGAAAATTCAAGCCCCTTGGGTGCTGCCATAGAGTTACAGTGTTCATCCAAGAAGGTTCAAGGTCATTGGCCACAGATAAAATTATGTCAAATCACGTTATATCTACAGTAGCTTTGATTGGACTTACCATGTTAATAACATCATACTTTCAAAATCTTAGCTAGCAAGCTAGCAGACATCATCGTGAATCAAGTCGACAATCTACTGGGAAATGCTTTTTAATCCTTGTCATATGAAGAGAAATAAGGAGGAGAAATTATAGATAAAATGTATCGGTGCTCATCGGCCATTGGACATTAACATTACACAACAAGTTGGAAATCTCAAATTCAACAATGAGTAGTTTGGAAGGAAATAGTGGCTAACTGCAAGCATTGCAAAGCAATCACTAGCCTGTTATTCAGTGGTGTGGCTGTGTGGCCCCAAGTCTGGGTTTAAGGGTCTCTTTTCCAAGCTTAAAATGATAAACATTCAACATTGGACATGCTGTCCATCCAGCATGCTTTCTGCCGCGCTCAAAACAACTGTTAACTCCGAACTGGGAAATCTGACTTCAGTGAGTTCAAGACAACTGGGAACTCGGTAAAAAAACGTGCTCCGACTGGGAAAATACGATCTGAACAGTCTTCCAACTCGGAATTGTAAGTCGGGAACTTGGCCTTTTTCTAGAGCTACGACCTGAAGATCACTGAGGTCATCATGATTTGACCTTGTTTTTTTCAGAGTTCCCAGTTCTATTGAAAGCACCAACAATCCAGAGAATGCCAGACTTTGATGACAAAATTTGCCCACGAAGAGCCGCCGCGCCACCTTTCTGTCCAAGTGAGCACAGCACGACAAGGTGAGTCCAAAAATGTCTTGTATGCTGCTGCATAAATGATGTAATATGCCAGGGAGATGTGTATACTGTAGCTAAGAAAGTAATACTAAGTGTTTGTTTTTTGTTGTTGTTGTTGTTTGTAACTTATTTTTGACTTATTTTGTACATAATGTTGCTGCTACCATCTCTTATGACCAAAAATAAATAAAATCGATGAGCTACGAGCAAGATTAAACTACCAACGGGACATAAAAAACGTTAATAACTTATGTTTCACTGACTCGTGGCTGAACGACGACATGAACATCATACAGCTGGCTGGTTATACGCTGTATCGGCAGGATAGAACAGCAGCGTCTGGTAAAACAAGGGGTGGCGGACTATGCATATATGTAAACAACAGCTGGTGCTCGATATCTAAGGAAGTCTCGAGGTTTTGCTCGCCTGAGGTAGAGTATCTCATGATAATCTGTAGACCACACTATCTACTTACAGAGTTTTCATCTGTATTTTTCATAGCTGTCTACATACCACCACAGACCGATGCTGTACACCGCCATTGCATATACTGCAGGGAAACTTAAATCCGTTTTACCAAATTTCCACCAGCATGTTAAATGTGCAACCAGAGGGAAAAAATCTCTAGACCATTTACTCCACACACAGAGATGCATACAGAGCTCTCCCTCTCCCTCCATTTGGCCAATTTGACCATAATTCTATCCTCCCGATTCCTGCTTACAAGCAAAAATTAAAGCAGGAAGCACCAGTGACTCGGTCAATAAAAAAGTGGTCAGACGAAGCAGATGCTAAACTACAGGACTGTTTTGCTGCACAGACTGGAATATGTTCTGGAATTCTTTCGATGGCATTGAGGAGTCCACCACCTCAGTCACTGGCTTCATCAATAAGTGCATCAATGATGTCGTCCCCACAGTGACATACATACATACATTCATACATACATACACATACATACACATACATACATACATACATACATACATACATACATACATACATACATACATACATACATACATACATACATACATACATACATACATACATACATACATACATACATACATACATACATTCATAACCCAACCAGAAGCCATGGATTATCAGGCCGCTTTCAAGGAGCGGGACTCTAACCCAGAAGCTTATAAGAAATCCCGCTATGCCCTCCGACAAAACATCAAACAGGCAAAGCATCAATAAAGGACTAAGATCGAATCGTTATACACCGGCTCTGACGCTTGTCGGATGTGGCAGGGCTGGCAAACCATTACAGACTACAAAGGGAAGCACAGCCGAGAGCTGCCCAGTGACACGAGCCTACCAGATGAGCTAAATTACTTCTATGCTTGCTTCGAGGCAAGTAACACTGAAACCTTTCATGAGAGCATCAGCTGCTCTGGACGACTGCGTGATCTCGCTCTCCGTAGCCGATGTGAGTAAGACCTTTAAACAGGTCAACATTCACAAGGCCGCAGGGCCAGACGGATAAACAGGACGTGTACTGCAAGCATGCCCTGAAAAACTGGCAAGTGTCTTCACTGACATTTTCAACCTCTCCCTGTCTAAGTCTATAATACCAACATGTTTCAAGCAGACCACCATAGTCCCTGTACCCAAGAACACTAAGGTAACCTGACTAAATGACTACCGACCCATAGCACTCACGTCTGTAGCCATGAAGTGCTTTTATAGGCTGGTAATGGCTCACATCAACACCAGAAACCCTAGCCCCACTTCAATTTACATACCGCCCTAACAGATCCACAGATGATGCAATCTCCATTGCACTCCACACTGCACTTTCCCACCTGGACAAAAGGAATACCTATGTGAGAATGCTATTCATTGACTACAGCTCAGCGTTCAACACCATACTGCCCTCAAAGCTCATCACTAAGCTAAGGATCCTGGGACTAAACACCTCCCTCTGCAACTGGATCCTGGACTTCCTGAAGGGCTGCCCCCAGCTGTTAAGGGTCAGTATCAACACATCCACCACGCTGATCCTCAACATGGGGGCTCCTCAGGGGTACGTGCTCAGTCCCCTCCTGTACTCCCTGTTCACTCATGACTTCACGGCCAGGCTCGACTCCAACACCATCATTAAGTTTGCCGATGAAACAACAGTGGTAGGCCTGATCACCGACAACGACGAGACAGGCTATAGGGAGGAGGTCAGAGACCTGGCCGTGTGGTGCCAGGACAACAATCTCTCCCTCAACGCGATCAAGACAAAGGAGATGATTGTGGACTACAGGAAAAGGAGGACCGAGCACGCCCCCATTCTCATCGACAGGGCTGTAGTGGAGCAGTTTGAGAGCTTCAAGTTCCTTGGTGTCCACATCACTAACGATCTAACATGGTCCAAGCACACCAAGACAGTCGTGAAGAGTGCACGACAAAACCTATTCCCCCCCAAGAGACTGAAAAGATTTGGCATGGGTCCTCAGATCCTCAAAAGGTTCTACAGCTGCACCATCAAGAGCATCCTGACTGGTTGCATCACTGCCTGGTATGGCAACTGCTCAGCCTCCGAACGCAAGGCACTACAGAGGGTAGTGCGTACGGCCCAGTACATCACCGGGGCCAAGCTTCCTGCCATCCAGGACCTCTATACCAGGCGGTGACAGAGGAAGGCCCTACAAATTGTCAAAGACTCCAGCCACCCTAGTCATAGACTGTTCTCTCTGCTACTGCTTGGCAAGCTGTACCGGAGCACCAAGTCTAGGTCCAAGAGGCTTCCAAACAGCTTCTACCCCCAAGCCATAAGACTCCTGAACATCTAATTAAATGGCTACCCAGAGTATTTGAATTGCCCCCCCCTTTTACACTGCTGCTACTCTCTGTTATTATCTATGCACAGTCACTTTAATAACTCGACCTACATATACATATTTCCTCAATTACCTCGACTAACCGGTGCCCTGCACATTGACTCTGTACCGTTACCCCCTGTATATAGCCTCGCTATTGTTATTTTACTGCTGCTCTTTAATTCTTTGTTATTTTTATTTCTTATTCTTATTTTTTTTAAGGTATTTTATTTTATTTATATATATTTTTAAACTGCGTTGTTGGTTAGGGCTTGTAAGTAAGCATTTCACTGTAAGGTCTACACCTGTTGTATTTGGCGCATGTGACAAATAACATTTGATTTGATGTTGTGTAGTAGGCTGTTAGTAGCCCATGTGCCTCACCCTAATCATTTGGTCTATTTTCCCCTCTTAATTTTGCCTACTGTTCTGACTTGGTGGTGCACATGTAGCCTATAACCTGTTTTAGAGAAATGTAATCATTGAATATTGTAAGAGCTTTCATTTTCTGCTTACTGTATATGCCCCCTTTATTTATCCTACGGTTCTGACCTGGTGTATAGGGAGAACACTGTAAGAACAGCCCATGTTCTGAATTCTGTCGCTGTACATTTCAAAAGTGCTGAACAAATAGTTATATTGACCACGTCCGTCCTAGCTCGCTCATTAATGTCTTAATCGAAATTACGGATTGCCTCTCATCCTCTTGTCATCCCCTTATGCCATAGTTTGTACATCTCAACTGTCAGTGGAAACCACGTTTGTTTAACTTCTTTGGGATAGGTGGCAGTATTTTCACGGCCGGATAAAAAACGTACCCGATTTAATCTGGTTACTACTCCTGCCCAGAAACTAGAATATGCATATAGGCCAAAACCTGAGAAGATTCCATACAGGAAGTGCCCTGTCTGACAATTTGTTGTCCTTCTGTTGCATCTCTATCGAAAATACAGCATCTGTGCTGTAACGTGACATTTTCTAAGGCTTCCATTGGCTCTCTAAAGCCGCCAGAAAGTGGAATGGGGTGTCTGCTGTCTCTGGGCGAAGAACAGCAGGAGAATTTGTAAGTGGTCAGCCTGGGGACAGTGACACTGGAGATGCGCGATCACGAGACTACTCCATTTTTTTCTTTCAGCCTTTGAATGAATACAACGTTGCCCAGTTGGAATATAATCACTATTTTATGAGAAAAATAGCATAAAAATTGATTTTAAACAGCGTTTGACATGCTTCTAAGTACGGTAATGGAATATTTTGACATTTATGGTCACGAAATGCGCTCGCGTGTCACCCTTCGGATAGTGACCTGAACGCACAAACAAAACGGAGCTATTTGAATATAACTATGGATTATTTGGAACCAAAACAACATTTGTTGTTGAAGTAGAAGTCCTGGGAGTGCATTGTGATGAAGAACAGCAAAGGTAATCCAATTTTTCTAATAGTAATTCTGAGTTTAGTGAGTCCCAAACTTGGTGGGTGTCAAAATAGCTAGCCGTGATGGCCGAGCTATGTACTCAGAATATTGCAAAATGTGCTTTCGCTGAAAAGCTATTTTAAAATCTGACACCGCGATTGCATAAAGGAGTTCTGTATCTATAATTCTTAAAATAATTGTTATGTATTTTGTGAACGTTTATCATGAGTAATTTAGTAAATTCACCGGAAGTTTGCGGGGGGTATGCTAGTTCTGAACATCACATGCTAATGTAAAAAGCTGGTTTTTGATATAAATATGAACTTGATTGAACAAAACATGCATGTATTGTATAACATAATGTCCTGGGATTGTCATCTGATGAAGATCATCAAAGGTTAGTGCTGCATTTAGCTGTGGTTTGGGTTTATGTGACATATATGCTTGCTTGGAAATTGGCTGTGTGATTATTTGTGTCTATGTACTCTCCTAACATAATCTAATGTTTTGCTTCGCTGTAAAGCCTTTTTGAAATCGGACAATGTGGTTAGATTAACGAGAGTCTTGTCTTTAAAATGCTGTAAAATAGTTGATTGTTTGAGAAAATTGAATTGTGGTATTTTAGTTGGTTTTGTATTTCGCGCCGTGCGATGCCATTGGCTGTTGGCTAGGGGTTCCGCTAGCGGAACGTCTGTCCTCAACAGGTTAAACAATTCAGCCATATCAGCTATGTTTTTTAAGGGCAGTAAATGAGGCTGAATGAACTGTTTTTCTGCCAGACAAGGCTCTGATGATAGCCAGGTGTAACAGAGGTAAGGTGTTGGGACTATGGTTGGGCCTCTGCTGTGGGGACAGCTTTATGTAGGCCTTAACAGTTTGTGAGCACCATTTTTCACTGTTATAGTGCAATTCATGTATTGTTCAGTGAATGCCACTGCTCTTGGCATTCTCTCAACCAGCTTCCTGAGGTAGTCACCTGGAATGCATTTCAATTAACAGGTGTGCCTTCTTCAATTTAATTTGTGGAATTTCTTTCCTTCTTAATGCGTTTGCGCCAATCAGTTGTGTTGTGATAAGGTAGGGGTGGTATACAGAAGATAGCCCTATTTGGTAAAAGACCAAGTCCATATTATGGCAAGAACAGCTCAAATAAGCAAAGAGAAATGACAGTCCATCATTACTTTAAGACATGTCAGTCAATCCATAACATTTCAAGAACTTTGAAAGTTTCTTCAAGTGCAGTTGCAAAAACAATCAAGCGCTATGATGAAACTGGCTCTCATGAGAACCGCCACAGGAATGGAAGACCCAGAGTTACCTCTGCTGTAAAGGATAACCTGTTAGGGCTAGGGGGCAGTATTGACACGGCTGGATAAAAAACGTACCCGATTTAATCTGGTTACTACTCCTGCCCAGTAACTAGAATATGCATATAATTATTGGCTTTGGATAGAAAACACTCCAAAGTTTCTAAAACTGTTTGAATGGTGTCTGTGAGTATAACAGAACTCAAATGGCAGGTCAAAACCTGAGAAGATTCTGTACAGGAAGTACCCTGTCTGACCATTTCTTGGCCTTCTTTGTCATCTCTATCCAAAACAAAGGATCTCTGCTGAAGGCGTGACACTTCCTACGGCTGCCATGGGCTCTCAGAAGGCGGCAAAAAGCTGAATCGTGGCTTTGCAGGCTCTGGCTGAAAAAAAGTAGCGCGTTTGGGTAGTGGCTGGTTACAGTTGTGTGAGACTCAGGCGCGTGCCCGCGTCGACCGAATGCTTTGTTTTCTTTCCTCTGTTTACCTAAACGCAGATTCCCTGGTCGGAATATTATCGCTTTTTTACGAGAAAAATGGCATAAAAATGGATTTTAAACAGCGGTTGACATGCTTCGAAGTACGGTAATGGAATATTTAGAACATTTTTGTCACGAATTGCGCCATGCTCGTGACCCTTATTTACACTTCGGATAGTGTCTGGAACGCACGAACAAAACGCCGCTATTCGGATATAACGATGGATTATTTTGGACCAAACCAACATTTGTTATTGAAGTAGCAGTCCTGGGAGTGCATTCTGACGAAGACAACAAAGGTAATCAAACTTTTGTAATAGTAAATCGGAGTTTGGTCAGGGCTAAACTTGGTCGGTGTCTAAATGGCTAGCCGTGATGGCCGAGCTATGTACTCAGAATATTGCAAAATGTGCTTTCGCTGAAAAGCTATTTTAAAATCTGACACCGCGATTGCATAAAGGAGTTCTGTATCTATAATTCTTAAAATAATTGTTATGTATTTTGTGAACGTTTATCATGAGTAATTTAGTAAATTCACCGGAAGTTTGCGGTGGGTATGCTAGTTCTGAACATCACATGCTAATGTAAAAAGCTGGTTTTTGATATAAATATGAACTTGATTGAACAAAACATGCATGTATTGTATAACATAATGTCCTGGGATTGTCATCTGATGAAGATCATCAAAGGTTAGTGCTGCATTTAGCTGTGGTTTGGGTTTATGTGACATATATGCTTGCTTGGAAATTGGCTGTGTGATTATTTGTGTCTATGTACTCTCCTAACATAATCTAATGTTTTGCTTCGCTGTAAAGCCTTTTTGAAATCGGACAATGTGGTTAGATTAACGAGAGTCTTGTCTTTAAAATGCTGTAAAATAGTTGATTGTTTGAGAAAATTGAATTGTGGTATTTTAGTTGGTTTTGTATTTCGCGCCGTGCGATGCCATTGGCTGTTGGCTAGGGGTTCCGCTAGCGGAACGTCTGTCCTCAACAGGTTAAACAATTCAGCCATATCAGCTATGTTTTTTAAGGGCAGTAAATGAGGCTGAATGAACTGTTTTTCTGCCAGACAAGGCTCTGATGATAGCCAGGTGTAACAGAGGTAAGGTGTTGGGACTATGGTTGGGCCTCTGCTGTGGGGACAGCTTTATGTAGGCCTTAACAGTTTGTGAGCACCATTTTTCACTGTTATAGTGCAATTCATGTATTGTTCAGTGAATGCCACTGCTCTTGGCATTCTCTCAACCAGCTTCCTGAGGTAGTCACCTGGAATGCATTTCAATTAACAGGTGTGCCTTCTTCAATTTAATTTGTGGAATTTCTTTCCTTCTTAATGCGTTTGCGCCAATCAGTTGTGTTGTGATAAGGTAGGGGTGGTATACAGAAGATAGCCCTATTTGGTAAAAGACCAAGTCCATATTATGGCAAGAACAGCTCAAATAAGCAAAGAGAAATGACAGTCCATCATTACTTTAAGACATGTCAGTCAATCCATAACATTTCAAGAACTTTGAAAGTTTCTTCAAGTGCAGTTGCAAAAACAATCAAGCGCTATGATGAAACTGGCTCTCATGAGAACCGCCACAGGAATGGAAGACCCAGAGTTACCTCTGCTGTAAAGGATAACCTGTTAGGGCTAGGGGGCAGTATTGACACGGCTGGATAAAAAACGTACCCGATTTAATCTGGTTACTACTCCTGCCCAGTAACTAGAATATGCATATAATTATTGGCTTTGGATAGAAAACACTCCAAAGTTTCTAAAACTGTTTGAATGGTGTCTGTGAGTATAACAGAACTCAAATGGCAGGTCAAAACCTGAGAAGATTCTGTACAGGAAGTACCCTGTCTGACCATTTCTTGGCCTTCTTTGTCATCTCTATCCAAAACAAAGGATCTCTGCTGAAGGCGTGACACTTCCTACGGCTGCCATGGGCTCTCAGAAGGCGGCAAAAAGCTGAATCGTGGCTTTGCAGGCTCTGGCTGAAAAAAAGTAGCGCGTTTGGGTAGTGGCTGGTTACAGTTGTGTGAGACTCAGGCGCGTGCCCGCGTCGACCGAATGCTTTGTTTTCTTTCCTCTGTTTACCTAAACGCAGATTCCCGGTCGGAATATTATCGCTTTTTTACGAGAAAAATGGCATAAAAATGGATTTTAAACAGCGGTTGACATGCTTCGAAGTACGGTAATGGAATATTTAGAACATTTTTGTCACGAATTGCGCCATGCTCGTGACCCTTATTTACACTTCGGATAGTGTCTGGAACGCACGAACAAAACGCCGCTATTCGGATATAACGATGGATTATTTTGGACCAAACCAACATTTGTTATTGAAGTAGCAGTCCTGGGAGTGCATTCTGACGAAGACAACAAAGGTAATCAAACTTTTGTAATAGTAAATCGGAGTTTGGTCAGGGCTAAACTTGGTCGGTGTCTAAATGGCTAGCCGTGATGGCCGAGCTATGTACTCAGAATATTGCAAAATGTGCTTTCGCTGAAAAGCTATTTTAAAATCTGACACCGCGATTGCATAAAGGAGTTCTGTATCTATAATTCTTAAAATAATTGTTATGTATTTTGTGAACGTTTATCATGAGTAATTTAGTAAATTCACCGGAAGTTTGCGGTGGGTATGCTAGTTCTGAACATCACATGCTAATGTAAAAAGCTGGTTTTTGATATAAATATGAACTTGATTGAACAAAACATGCATGTATTGTATAACATAATGTCCTGGGATTGTCATCTGATGAAGATCATCAAAGGTTAGTGCTGCATTTAGCTGTGGTTTGGGTTTATGTGACATATATGCTTGCTTGGAAATTGGCTGTGTGATTATTTGTGTCTATGTACTCTCCTAACATAATCTAATGTTTTGCTTCGCTGTAAAGCCTTTTTGAAATCGGACAATGTGGTTAGATTAACGAGAGTCTTGTCTTTAAAATGCTGTAAAATAGTTGATTGTTTGAGAAAATTGAATTGTGGTATTTTAGTTGGTTTTGTATTTCGCGCCGTGCGATGCCATTGGCTGTTGGCTAGGGGTTCCGCTAGCGGAACGTCTGTCCTCAACAGGTTAAACAATTCAGCCATATCAGCTATGTTTTTTAAGGGCAGTAAATGAGGCTGAATGAACTGTTTTTCTGCCAGACAAGGCTCTGATGATAGCCAGGTGTAACAGAGGTAAGGTGTTGGGACTATGGTTGGGCCTCTGCTGTGGGGACAGCTTTATGTAGGCCTTAACAGTTTGTGAGCACCATTTTTCACTGTTATAGTGCAATTCATGTATTGTTCAGTGAATGCCACTGCTCTTGGCATTCTCTCAACCAGCTTCCTGAGGTAGTCACCTGGAATGCATTTCAATTAACAGGTGTGCCTTCTTCAATTTAATTTGTGGAATTTCTTTCCTTCTTAATGCGTTTGCGCCAATCAGTTGTGTTGTGATAAGGTAGGGGTGGTATACAGAAGATAGCCCTATTTGGTAAAAGACCAAGTCCATATTATGGCAAGAACAGCTCAAATAAGCAAAGAGAAATGACAGTCCATCATTACTTTAAGACATGTCAGTCAATCCATAACATTTCAAGAACTTTGAAAGTTTCTTCAAGTGCAGTTGCAAAAACAATCAAGCGCTATGATGAAACTGGCTCTCATGAGAACCGCCACAGGAATGGAAGACCCAGAGTTACCTCTGCTGTAAAGGATAACCTGTTAGGGCTAGGGGGCAGTATTGACACGGCTGGATAAAAAACGTACCCGATTTAATCTGGTTACTACTCCTGCCCAGTAACTAGAATATGCATATAATTATTGGCTTTGGATAGAAAACACTCCAAAGTTTCTAAAACTGTTTGAATGGTGTCTGTGAGTATAACAGAACTCAAATGGCAGGTCAAAACCTGAGAAGATTCTGTACAGGAAGTACCCTGTCTGACCATTTCTTGGCCTTCTTTGTCATCTCTATCCAAAACAAAGGATCTCTGCTGAAGGCGTGACACTTCCTACGGCTGCCATGGGCTCTCAGAAGGCGGCAAAAAGCTGAATCGTGGCTTTGCAGGCTCTGGCTGAAAAAAAGTAGCGCGTTTGGGTAGTGGCTGGTTACAGTTGTGTGAGACTCAGGCGCGTGCCCGCGTCGACCGAATGCTTTGTTTTCTTTCCTCTGTTTACCTAAACGCAGATTCCCGGTCGGAATATTATCGCTTTTTTACGAGAAAAATGGCATAAAAATGGATTTTAAACAGCGGTTGACATGCTTCGAAGTACGGTAATGGAATATTTAGAACATTTTTGTCACGAATTGCGCCATGCTCGTGACCCTTATTTACACTTCGGATAGTGTCTGGAACGCACGAACAAAACGCCGCTATTCGGATATAACGATGGATTATTTTGGACCAAACCAACATTTGTTATTGAAGTAGCAGTCCTGGGAGTGCATTCTGACGAAGACAACAAAGGTAATCAAACTTTTGTAATAGTAAATCGGAGTTTGGTCAGGGCTAAACTTGGTCGGTGTCTAAATGGCTAGCCGTGATGGCCGAGCTATGTACTCAGAATATTGCAAAATGTGCTTTCGCTGAAAAGCTATTTTAAAATCTGACACCGCGATTGCATAAAGGAGTTCTGTATCTATAATTCTTAAAATAATTGTTATGTATTTTGTGAACGTTTATCATGAGTAATTTAGTAAATTCACCGGAAGTTTGCGGTGGGTATGCTAGTTCTGAACATCACATGCTAATGTAAAAAGCTGGTTTTTGATATAAATATGAACTTGATTGAACAAAACATGCATGTATTGTATAACATAATGTCCTGGGATTGTCATCTGATGAAGATCATCAAAGGTTAGTGCTGCATTTAGCTGTGGTTTGGGTTTATGTGACATATATGCTTGCTTGGAAATTGGCTGTGTGATTATTTGTGTCTATGTACTCTCCTAACATAATCTAATGTTTTGCTTCGCTGTAAAGCCTTTTTGAAATCGGACAATGTGGTTAGATTAACGAGAGTCTTGTCTTTAAAATGCTGTAAAATAGTTGATTGTTTGAGAAAATTGAATTGTGGTATTTTAGTTGGTTTTGTATTTCGCGCCGTGCGATGCCATTGGCTGTTGGCTAGGGGTTCCGCTAGCGGAACGTCTGTCCTCAACAGGTTAAACAATTCAGCCATATCAGCTATGTTTTTTAAGGGCAGTAAATGAGGCTGAATGAACTGTTTTTCTGCCAGACAAGGCTCTGATGATAGCCAGGTGTAACAGAGGTAAGGTGTTGGGACTATGGTTGGGCCTCTGCTGTGGGGACAGCTTTATGTAGGCCTTAACAGTTTGTGAGCACCATTTTTCACTGTTATAGTGCAATTCATGTATTGTTCAGTGAATGCCACTGCTCTTGGCATTCTCTCAACCAGCTTCCTGAGGTAGTCACCTGGAATGCATTTCAATTAACAGGTGTGCCTTCTTCAATTTAATTTGTGGAATTTCTTTCCTTCTTAATGCGTTTGCGCCAATCAGTTGTGTTGTGATAAGGTAGGGGTGGTATACAGAAGATAGCCCTATTTGGTAAAAGACCAAGTCCATATTATGGCAAGAACAGCTCAAATAAGCAAAGAGAAATGACAGTCCATCATTACTTTAAGACATGTCAGTCAATCCATAACATTTCAAGAACTTTGAAAGTTTCTTCAAGTGCAGTTGCAAAAACAATCAAGCGCTATGATGAAACTGGCTCTCATGAGGACCGCCACAGGAATGGAAGACCCAGAGTTACCTCTGCTGTAAAGGATAACCTGTTAGGGCTAGGGGGCAGTATTGACACGGCTGGATAAAAAACGTACCCGATTTAATCTGGTTACTACTCCTGCCCAGTAACTAGAATATGCATATAATTATTGGCTTTGGATAGAAAACACTCCAAAGTTTCTAAAACTGTTTGAATGGTGTCTGTGAGTATAACAGAACTCAAATGGCAGGTCAAAACCTGAGAAGATTCTGTACAGGAAGTACCCTGTCTGACCATTTCTTGGCCTTCTTTGTCATCTCTATCCAAAACAAAGGATCTCTGCTGAAGGCGTGACACTTCCTACGGCTGCCATGGGCTCTCAGAAGGCGGCAAAAAGCTGAATCGTGGCTTTGCAGGCTCTGGCTGAAAAAAAGTAGCGCGTTTGGGTAGTGGCTGGTTACAGTTGTGTGAGACTCAGGCGCGTGCCCGCGTCGACCGAATGCTTTGTTTTCTTTCCTCTGTTTACCTAAACGCAGATTCCCGGTCGGAATATTATCGCTTTTTTACGAGAAAAATGGCATAAAAATGGATTTTAAACAGCGGTTGACATGCTTCGAAGTACGGTAATGGAATATTTAGAACATTTTTGTCACGAATTGCGCCATGCTCGTGACCCTTATTTACACTTCGGATAGTGTCTGGAACGCACGAACAAAACGCCGCTATTCGGATATAACGATGGATTATTTTGGACCAAACCAACATTTGTTATTGAAGTAGCAGTCCTGGGAGTGCATTCTGACGAAGACAACAAAGGTAATCAAACTTTTGTAATAGTAAATCGGAGTTTGGTCAGGGCTACACTTGGTCGGTGTCTAAATGGCTAGCCGTGATGGCCGAGCTATGTACTCAGAATATTGCAAAATGTGCTTTCGCTGAAAAGCTATTTTAAAATCTGACACCGCGATTGCATAAAGGAGTTCTGTATCTATAATTCTTAAAATAATTGTTATGTATTTTGTGAACGTTTATCATGAGTAATTTAGTAAATTCACCGGAAGTTTGCGGTGGGTATGCTAGTTCTGAACATCACATGCTAATGTAAAAAGCTGGTTTTTGATATAAATATGAATTTGATTGAACAAAACATGCATGTATTGTATAACATAATGTCCTGGGATTGTCATCTGATGAAGATCATCAAAGGTTAGTGCTGCATTTAGCTGTGGTTTGGGTTTATGTGACATATATGCTTGCTTGGAAATTGGCTGTGTGATTATTTGTGTCTATGTACTCTCCTAACATAATCTAATGTTTTGCTTCGCTGTAAAGCCTTTTTGAAATCGGACAATGTGGTTAGATTAACGAGAGTCTTGTCTTTAAAATGCTGTAAAATAGTTGATTGTTTGAGAAAATTGAATTGTGGTATTTTAGTTGGTTTTGTATTTCGCGCCGTGCGATGCCATTGGCTGTTGGCTAGGGGTTCCGCTAGCGGAACGTCTGTCCTCAACAGGTTAAACAATTCAGCCATATCAGCTATGTTTTTTAAGGGCAGTAAATGAGGCTGAATGAACTGTTTTTCTGCCAGACAAGGCTCTGATGATAGCCAGGTGTAACAGAGGTAAGGTGTTGGGACTATGGTTGGGCCTCTGCTGTGGGGACAGCTTTATGTAGGCCTTAACAGTTTGTGAGCACCATTTTTCACTGTTATAGTGCAATTCATGTATTGTTCAGTGAATGCCACTGCTCTTGGCATTCTCTCAACCAGCTTCCTGAGGTAGTCACCTGGAATGCATTTCAATTAACAGGTGTGCCTTCTTCAATTTAATTTGTGGAATTTCTTTCCTTCTTAATGCGTTTGCGCCAATCAGTTGTGTTGTGATAAGGTAGGGGTGGTATACAGAAGATAGCCCTATTTGGTAAAAGACCAAGTCCATATTATGGCAAGAACAGCTCAAATAAGCAAAGAGAAATGACAGTCCATCATTACTTTAAGACATGTCAGTCAATCCATAACATTTCAAGAACTTTGAAAGTTTCTTCAAGTGCAGTTGCAAAAACAATCAAGCGCTATGATGAAACTGGCTCTCATGAGGACCGCCACAGGAATGGAAGACCCAGAGTTACCTCTGCTGTAAAGGATAACCTGTTAGGGCTAGGGGGCAGTATTGACACGGCTGGATAAAAAACGTACCCGATTTAATCTGGTTACTACTCCTGCCCAGTAACTAGAATATGCATATAATTATTGGCTTTGGATAGAAAACACTCCAAAGTTTCTAAAACTGTTTGAATGGTGTCTGTGAGTATAACAGAACTCAAATGGCAGGTCAAAACCTGAGAAGATTCTGTACAGGAAGTACCCTGTCTGACCATTTCTTGGCCTTCTTTGTCATCTCTATCCAAAACAAAGGATCTCTGCTGAAGGCGTGACACTTCCTACGGCTGCCATGGGCTCTCAGAAGGCGGCAAAAAGCTGAATCGTGGCTTTGCAGGCTCTGGCTGAAAAAAAGTAGCGCGTTTGGGTAGTGGCTGGTTACAGTTGTGTGAGACTCAGGCGCGTGCCCGCGTCGACCGAATGCTTTGTTTTCTTTCCTCTGTTTACCTAAACGCAGATTCCCGGTCGGAATATTATCGCTTTTTTACGAGAAAAATGGCATAAAAATGGATTTTAAACAGCGGTTGACATGCTTCGAAGTACGGTAATGGAATATTTAGAAATTTTTTGTCACGAATTGCGCCATGCTCGTGACCCTTATTTACACTTCGGATAGTGTCTGGAACGCACGAACAAAACGCCGCTATTCGGATATAACGATGGATTATTTTGGACCAAACCAACATTTGTTATTGAAGTCGCAGTCCTGGGAGTGCATTCTGACGAAGACAACAAAGGTAATCAAACTTTTGTAATAGTAAATCGGAGTTTGGTCAGGGCTAAACTTGGTCGGTGTCTAAATGGCTAGCCGTGATGGCTGGGCTATCTACTCAGAATATTGCAAAATGTGCTTTCACCGAAAAGCTATTTTAAAATCGGACACCTCGATTGCACAAAGGAGTGCTGTATCTATAATTCTTAAAATAATTGTTATGTTTTTTGTGAACGTTTATCGTGAGTAATTTAGTAAATTCACCGGAAGTTTGCGGGGGGTATGCTAGTTCTGAACGTCACATGCTAATGTAAAAAGCTGGTTTTTGATATAAATATGAACTTGATTGAACAAAACATGCATGTATTGTATAACATAATGTCCTAGGTGTGTCATCTGATGAAGATCATCAAAGGTTAGTGCTGCATTTAGCTGTCTTCTGGGTTTTTGTGACATTATATGCTAGCTTGAAAAATGGGTGTCTGATTATTTCTGGCTGGGTACTCTGCTGACATAATCTAATGTTTTGCTTTCGTTGTAAAGCCTTTTTGAAATCGGACAGTGTGGTTAGATTAACGAGAGTCTTGTCTTTAAAATGGTGTAAAATAGTCATATGTTTGAGAAAATGAAGTAATAGAATTTCTAAGGTATTTGAAAATCGCGCCACTGGATTACACTGGCTGTTGCGTAGGTGGGACGAATTCGTCCCGCCTAGCCCAGAGAGGATAAGTTCATTAGAGTTACCTGCACCAGATTGCAGCCCAAATAAATGCTTCACAGAGTTAAAGTAACAGACACAGCTCAACATCAACTGTTCAGAGGAGACTGTGAATCAGACCTTCATGGTCGAATTTCTGCAAAGAAAACACTACTAAAGGACACAAGTAAGAAGAGACTTGCTTGGGCCAAGAAACACGCAACACTATCTACATTCAATTCGTGCATATAAAGTTCCAGTCAAAAGTTTGGACACACCTACTCAGTCAAGGATTTTTCTTTATTTTTTACTATTTTCTACATTATAGAATAATAGTGAAGACATCAAAACTATGAAATAACACATATGGAATCATGTAGTAACCAAAAAAGGATTAAACATTTACATTTTAGTCATTTAGCAGACGCTCTTATCCAGAGCGACTTACAGTTTCATTTCATACATTTCATTTCACACATTTTTTTATTTTTTTTTGTACTGGCCCCCCATGGGAATCGAACCCACAACCCTGGCGTTGCACACACCATGCTGGCGTTGCAAACACCATGCTCTACCAACTGAGCCACAAACAAATCAAAATATATATTCTTCAAAGTTGCTACCGTTTGCCTTGATGACAGCTTTGCACACTCTTGGCATTGCCTCAACCAGCTTCATTAGGAATGCTTTTCCAACGGTCTTGAAGGAATTCCCACATATGCTGAGCACTTGTTGGTTGATTTTCCTTCACTCTGTGGTCCAACTCATCCCAAATCATCTCAATTGGGTTGAGGTCGGGTGATTTTGGAGGCCAGGTCATCTGATGCAGCACTCCATCACTCTCCTTCTTGGTCAAATAGCCCTTACACAGCCTGGAGGTGTGTTGGGGTCATTGTCCTGTTGAAAAACAAATGATAATCCCACTAAGCGCAAACCAGATGGGAAGGCGTATCGCTGCATAATGCTGTGGTAGTCATGCTGGTTCAGTGTGCCTTGAATTCTAAATAAATCACTGACAGTGTCACCAGCAAAGCACCATCACACCATCACACCTCCTCCTCCATGCTTCACGGTGGGAACCACACATGCAGAGATCATCCGTTCATCTACTCTGCGTCTCACAAAGAGAGCGGTTGGAACCAAAAATCTCAAATTTGAACTCATCAGACCATCAGACAGATTTGCACCGGTCTAATGTCCATTGCTCGTGTTTCTTGTCCCAATCAAGTCTCAAATCAAATCAAATTGTTTTGGTCACATACACATAGTTAGCAGATGTTATTGCGAGTGTTGCGAAATGCTTGTGCTTCTAGTTCCGACAGTGCAGCAATATCTAACAAGTAATCTAACAATCCCACAACAACTACCTAATACACACAAATCTAAGTAAAGGAATGGAATAAGAATATGTACATATAAATATATGGATGAGCAATGGCCGAACGGCATAGGCAAGATGCAATAGATGGTATAAAATACAGTATATACACTGCTCAAAAAAATAAAGGGAACACTTAAACAACACAATGTAACTCCAAGTCAATCACACTTCTGTGAAATCAAACTGTCCACTTAGGAAGCAAAACTGATTGACAATAAATTTCACATGCTGTTGTGCAAATGGAATAGACAACAGGTGGAAATTATAGGCAATTAGCAAGACACCCCCAATAAAGGAGTGGTTCTGCAGGTGGTGACCACAGACCACTTCTCAGTTCCTATGCTTCCTGGCTGATGTTTTGGTCACTTTTGAATGCTGGCAGTGATTTCACTCTAGTGGTAGCATGAGACAGAGTCTACAACCCACACAAGTGGCTCAGGTAGTGCAGCTCATCCAGGATGGCACATCAATGCGAGCTGTGGCAAGAAGGTTTGCTGTGTCTGTCAGCGTAGTGTCCAGAGCATGGAGGCGCTACCAGGAGACAGGCCAGTACATCAGGAGACGTGGAGGAGGCCGTAGGAGGGCAACAACCCAGCAGCAGGACCGCTACCTCCGCCTTTGTGCAAGGAGGAGCAGGAGGAGCACTGCCAGAGCCCTGCAAAATGACCTCCAGCAGGCCACAAATGTGCATGTGTCTGCTCAAACGGTCAGAAACAGACTCCATGAGGGTGGTATGAGGGCCCGACGTCCACAGGTGGGGTTGTGCTTACAGCCCAACACCGTGCAGGACGTTTGGCATTTGCCAGAGAACACCAAGATTGGCAAATTCGCCACTGGCGCCCTGTGCTCTTCACAGATGAAAGCAGGTTCACATTGAGCATGTGACAGACGTGACAGAGTCTGGAGACGCCGTGGAGAACATTCTGCTGCCTGCAACATCCTCCAGCATGACCGGTTTGGCGGTGGGTCAGTCATGGTGTGGGGTGGCATTTATTTGGGGGGCCGCACAGCCCTCCATGTGCTCGCCAGAGTTAGCCTGACTGCCATTAGGTACCGAGATGAGATCCTCAGACCCCTTGTGAGACCATATGCTGGTGCGGTTGGCCCTGGGTTCCTCCTAATGCAAGACAATGCTAGACCTCATGTGGCTGGAGTGTGTCAGCAGTTCCTGCAAGAGGAAGGCATTGATGCTATGGACTTGCCCGCCCGTTCCCAAGACCTGAATCCAATTGAGCACATCTGGGACATCATGTCTCGCTCCATCCACCAACGCCACGTTGCACCACAGACTGTCCAGGAGTTGGCGGATGCTTTAGTCCAGGTCTGGGAGGAGATCCCTCAGGAGACCATCCGCCACCTCATCAGGAGCATGCCCAGGCGTTGTAGGGAGGTCATACAGGCACGTGGAGGCCACACACACTACTGAGCCTCATTTTGACTTGTTTTAAGGACATTACATCAAAGTTGGATCAGCCTGTAGTGTGGTTTTCCACTTTAATTTTGAGTGTGACTCCAAATCCAGACCTCCATGGGTTGATAAATTGGATTTCCATTGATTATTTTTGTGTGATTTTGTTGTCAGCACATTCAACTATGTAAAGAAAAAAGTATTTAATAAGATTATTTCATTCAGATGTAGGATGTGTTATTTTAGTGTTCCCTTTATTTTTTTGAGCAGTGTACATATGAGATGAATAATGCAAGATATGTAAACATTATTAAAGTGAAGTCTCTTCTTATTATTGGTGTCCTTTAGTAGTGGTTCCTTTGCAGCAATTCGACCATGAAGGAAAAGCAGCCAACAAGTGCTCAGCATATGTGGGAACTCCTACAAGATTGTTGGAAAAGCATTCCTGGTGAAGCTGGTTGAGAGAATGTCGAGTGTGCAAAGCTGTCATTAAGGCAAAGGGTGGCTACTTTGAAGAATCTCAAATATAAAATATATTTTGATTTATTTAACACTTTTTTGGTTACTACATGATTCCATGTGTGTTATTTAATATTTTTTATGTCTTCACTATTATTCTACAATGTCGAAAATAGTAAAAATAAAGAAAAACCCTGGAATGAGGAGGTGTGTCCAAACTTTTGACTGGTACTGTAGGTATATTAAGTATTTCATTTGTTGTTTTGTTTCCTGGTTGGACCACAGGAAGATTAGCCTCGGCAGCAGCTAATTGGGGATCCCAGTAAATACTACCTAACGAATTTGGCAATTTCCGTCAATCTGTAAGGACGCATATAAACGTCACCAGGATTCCTATAGACGGGCATGATTTGATTTAACTCACTCCGCATGCCAGGAGGGTGGAGGTGTATGTATGACCAATAGAATGACACCTGAAGAGAAATCTCAGCCTACCCCAAAGAGACAGGCAACCAAAACTGAGCACTATTAGGCTGATATGTAATGGGGTACACCTGTCAATTGGCTGTGGACAGGTATAGCCACTACGCTCACCATAGTGACGCCTACTGGACTCAAGTGTGTGACCATTGGAAACGAGACAGACAAGAACACAGGCAATAAGACAGGTGTTTTAAAAATGCTTCTTTAATGTAAATTTGAATTTAAAAACATGCATATGCAACATTCTGTTTCACAAAACAGTATTCGATTCAACTGCAAATGGAAATCAAAAACTCTCAAAGTAATATACAGTATATTTCATAAATACATTGAATTTTATACTGATTAAAATTGTAATTAAATCCCACAGAGCAGATGGACAGACGATGATACACTCAGTAATCACTGATTCCACATTTGCTCCAGATTTCCCTTTCCTATTTTCTCAGTGACAATTTGGTTTATCGTTTTCACACTACAGCCTAATCCTAGACTGAAGGTGAAGGTACAGAATGATCAGAGGAAACACTAAGGCAGTGGAATCATCCGATGGCTTGTGCTGTCTGAGATGCATTACTATCAATATCTTTAGGTCCTGACAGCCGAGGCTACGATCGTCACCATGAAGTGTTATCAAGAGTACAATTTATATTACACCTGATTCAAGGCAAAATATTGCCAAAACATTCCTTAACCTGAACCTTTGTTTCAAGTATGTTTCATAAACTAATCTATGTGAATCATGTATTCATGATTATTCAGTACAATGCATGTTGTTGCACAACCTGGCCACAGGATGGCGCTGCTACACAGAGATTTACCACATGGGTTGGTCATATCATTTAACTATTCAGATAACAGGGCATATTACACCCAAACTCTCTTCTTCTTATGTTATCATTCTTCATTTGATGTGTGTGCATTTATCTGTTATATTAAACAAATACAATATTTGAATGTTAAGATGTTCAGAGTTGATCCATTAAGAGTAATAAATAGCGACATAAACAAAGCTAGCTACATCAAATCAAATCAAACTTTATTTGCCACATGCGCCGAATACAACAAGTGTAGACTTTACCATGAAATGCTGACTTACGAGCCCTTAACCAACAGTGCAGTTCAAGAAGAAGAAAATATTTACCAAGTAGGCTAAAATAAAAAGTAATAATAAAAAGTAACACAATAAGAATAAGAATAACGAGGCTAAATACAGGGGGCACCGGTACCGAGTCAGTGTGCAGGGATACAGGCTAGTTGAGGTAATCTGTACATGTAGGTGGGGGCGAAGTGACTATGCACAGGTAACAAACAAACAGTGAGTAGCAGCAATGTACAAGATAAAGATGGTAATAATGTCTTCATGCTGATGATATTGGGCAGAGGTTGAGTGATATAAAGTAAGGAGAGAAACTCTCCTATAGCTACGGCTGTGTGACATCTAACATATTAAAACGATGTCAGCATCTCTTCCTCTGCAGTGGCTGGGGAGGAGAGGCAGCTACTGTGGATAGGGAGAGAGACTGGGACCTTGCAGAACTGGGTTGATGGGCTTCCTGAAGTCAAACCCTGATCAGATAACCAACTGGGTCTAGGGTCAGCATGGGACATTAATAGGTGACGTAAGGATTGGGTGGGCTGACTCAGTAGCCATGTTGCTATGGTTACCACCAGTAAAACAGTCGGAACTAGCTAGTAAGCTAACTGACAAATTAAAATTTCATAAATACTGGAGGCTCCTGTCTCAGCCTCCAGTATTTACGCTGAAATAGTTTATGTGTCGCGGGGCTAGGGTCAGTCTGTTATATCTGGAGTATTTCTCCTGTCTTATCTGGTGTCTGTACGCTCCCTCTAATTCTCTCTCTCTCTCTTTCTCTTTTCTCTCTTCTCTCGGAGGACCTGAGTCCTAGGACCTAGCCTCAGGACTACCTGGCCTGATGACTCCTGATGACTCCCAGTCCACCTGGTCGTGCTGCTTCTCCAGTTACAACTGTTCTGCCTGTGGCTATGGATAACCTGACCTGTTCACCGGACGTGCTACCTTGTCCCAGACCTGCTGTTTCGACTCTCTCTCTCTAACGCACCTGCTGTCTCTTAACTCTGAATGATCAGCTATGAAACTCCAACTGACATTTACTCCTGAGGTGCTGACCTGTTGAACCCTCTACAACCACTGTGATTATTATTATCTGACCCTGCTTGTCATCTATGAACATTTGAACATCTTGGCCATGTTCTGTTATAATCTCCACCCGTCACAGCCAGAAGAGGACTGACCACCCCTCAGAGCCTGGTTCCTCTCTAGGTTTCTTCCTAGGTTCCTGCCTTTCTAGGGAGTTTATCCTAGCCACCGTGCTTCTACACCTGCATTGCTTGCTGTTTGGGGTTTTAGGCTGAGTTTCTGTATAGCACTTTGAGACATCGGCTGATGTAAAAAGGGCTTTATAAATAAATTTGATTGATTGATTGATTGACTGCTAAACAAACAGGAAGTTGTTGTTGTCCTTATAGGGTCTCGTCCTCTGACTCCTGCTGTCTCTCTCTGGGTTTCAGCAGTCCCATCTCCATTGGGGGGGTTCTCTTCAATCTGGATCGTACCACACTGCAGAGGGGATGATGAACATACCGTAGAATTAGATTTACCAGATTACAAACTCAATGGAGAATCTCTTTATTGAAAGTGCTTTTTAGTCCATAACTAGGCTTAAAGGTCCTGAACAGTCATTCTGATTCCCATGTAAAATAGCCTTTTGACTAAAATATCACCCATATCAAAAATGCTCAAAAGTACTTTCTCTCTCACGGCTAACTACTAGGAAATTTGAAAAGACATAATGAGTGGGCAGAGAGCTTACTGTAAACTCGCATTGACTGACAGCTTTTTGAAACTTGGATGCAGTGAGCAATTTGCAGTCAAATCATCTCAAGAAAATTTGGTGATACACAAAGCAACTCAAACAACATTGAAATTCCATCAATTATATACAGTTGAAGTCGGAAGTTTACATACACCTTATCCAAATACATTTGAACTAAGATTTTCACAATTTCTGACATTTAATCCTAGTAAAAATTCAATTTCTTAGGTCAGTTAGGATCATCACTTTATTGTAACAATGTGAAGTGTCAGAATAATAGTAGAGAGAATGATTTATTTCAGCTTTTATTTCTTTCATCACATTCCCAGTGGGTCAGAATTTCACATACACTCAATTAGTATTTGGTAGCATTGCCTTTAAATTGTTTAATTTGGGTCAAACGTTTCGGATAGCATTCCACAAACTTCCCACAATAAATTGGGTGAATTTTGGATCATTCCTCCTGACAGAGCTGGTGTCACTGAGTCAGGTTTGTAGGCCTCCTTGCTCGTACACGCTTTTTCAGTTCTGCCCACACATTTTCTATGGGATTGAGGTCAGGGCTTTGTGATGGCCACTCCAATCCCTTGACTTTGTTGTCCTGAAGCCATTTTGCCACAACTTTGGAAGACCCATTTGCGACCAAGCTTTAACTTCCTGTCTGATGTCTTGTGATGTTGCTTCAATATATCCCTCTAATTTTCCTGCCTTATGATGCCATCTATTTTGTGCACCAATCCCTCCTGCAGCAAAGCACCCCCACAACATGATGCTGCCACCCCCGTGCTTCACGGTTGGGATGGTGTCCTTCGGCTTGCAAGCCTCCCCCTTTTCCTCCAAACATAACAATGGTCATTATGGCCAAACAGTTATATTTTTGTTTCATCAGACCAGAGGACATTTCTCCAAAAAGTATGATCTTTCTCCCCATGTGCAGTTGCAAACCATTGTCTGGCTTTTTATGGCGGTTTTGGAGCAGTTGCTTCTTCCTTGCTGAGTGGCCTTTCAGGTTATGTCGATATAGGACTCGTTTTGCTGTGGATATAGATACTTTTGTACCTGTTTCCTCCAGCATCTTCACAAGGTCCTTTGCTGATGTTCTGGGATTGATTTGCACTTTTCGCACCAAAGTACGTTCATCTCTAAGAGACAGAACGCGTCTCCTTCCTGAGCGGTATGATGGCTGCGTGGTCCCATGGTGCTTATACTTGCGTACTATTGTTTGTACAGATGAATGTGGTACCTTCAGGCATTTGGAAATTGCTCCAAAGGATGAACCAGACTTGTGGAGGTCTACAATTCTTTTTCTGAGGTCTTGGCTGATTTCTTTTGATTTTCCCATGATGTCAAGCAAAGAAGAACTGAGTTTGAAGGTAGGCCTTGAAATACATCCACAGGTACACCTCCAATTGACTCAAATGATGTCAATTAGCCTATCAGAAGCTTCTAAAGCCATGACATCATTTTCTGGAATTTTCCAAGCTGTTTAAAGGCACAGTCAACTTAGTGTATGTAAACTTCTGACTTACTGGAATTGTGATACAGTGAATTATAAGTGAAATAATCTGTCTGTAAACAATTGTTGGAAAAATGACTTGTGTCAAGCACAAAGTAGATGTCCTAACCGACTTGCCAAAACTATAGTTTGTTATCAAGAAATTTGTGGAGTGGTTGAAAAATGAGTTTTAATGACTCCAATCTAAGTGTATGTAAACTTCCGACTTCAACTGTATATAATATTTATATTTTTTGTATGCATCTCCCGTTTGGCATGTCTGTTGTGATGCGGTTCACCGCAGCACTGACGGATGTGTTGACATGACAACTGAGTTTTAAATGACCCCTAAACTCTTTTGTTTTATGTTGGCTGAAGACCTAGCTAGCCAGTAACTAGCTAGCCAATAACTAGCTAACACCAGACAGATGAAGACCTAGCTAGCCAGTAACTAGCTAACACCAGACATAAAGACCTAGCTAGCCAGTAACTAGCTAGCCAGTAACTAGCTAACACTAGACACAGATAAAAGGTGACAAATAAAAGTATCTTTGCCATAGATGAATAGGGTCAACTTTTAATTATATTTGCTGACACACTACAGTAAAAATTTGGCACCAGTAGAGTAGCTATCTAGCTATATAAACCACGCCCCTCTGCAAATACGCCTTCTCCGATGTTGGTTACAAGGAGGTACTTATTTAAATTAGGTAAGAGAATATCATGTTACCATTGGTGTATTAAAATGAGAGTTAATCTCTTTAATAATCTCTTTAATAATCCCGCCTCCTGAATCCAAGCATTGGACATGGGATCAAACTTGATCAATGTAGAAGCAACACGTTCATATTTTAGCCATCATACTCTGATCTGGTATAATGCAAATATCATCACATTTCATGAAAAACATGATTTTGACTGTTCATGACCTTTAATCTGTCCGGGAAACTGCCCCCAAATCAACTAGACTCTGGTGATGATGATGAAGGAATGGAATGCTGATGTACCTCATTGTGACTGTAAATATGTAGGAGGTGTTAACCCATAAGACCCCAGGGTAAGTGTTGTCTCATTGGCTGATGGTTGCAGTACAGCACCAATACAGTGAGCAGGCTGAAGGCTATATGCCAGCACAAACATTCTAAATTAACCAATAAGAACATAGGACATGCTACATTAACCAATAAGAACACAGGACAGGAGTGGAAAGGGTGTCTCACCAGCTGATGGTGCAGTACAGCACTGACACAATAAGCAGGCTGAAGACCAGGTGCCAGCAGTAACACATAGTGATAAACATCATGTTGTTATGGTCCTTCTGGTCCCACTCTGCACCGCTGGGGGAATACAGGACAAAGCCAATCTGGAGGGGGGCAGAGATAAGAGAGGGTTAGAGGATGGAAACTGTTCCAGGGTTTATTATGCTGTAATAGGCTCAACTAGATGGATACAAGCCCCTGCTATGGACGAAAACTGGAAAATCAGTCTGGAAAGTATGTATAAAGTATGTATACAGTATACAGAAGCTAATGTGGCATGATTAATTTATTTCCTGAATTTGGCTCTAGCATTTGAACCGTTTTGGATGTAAACTATTATGAGCCCATTCCTGAAAGCTAAGACTCTCTGGAATGCGGCTGTGTCTTCAGTTCCCCTCTATGATGATCACAGGCTGTAAGGTCTGTCGTCAGGAATGGACCAAGGCTGGTCAGGACGTGACACAGGCTGCGTTAGAATATAGTTGAATAGCCTTGTCATAGCCCTTCTAAGGATAGCCATTACACTCCCTATTTAATGTTGCTCTTGTGACTGACTGGGTTCAAACCAGGTCTCCTGCGTGTCACAACACTGTGTTAGCCCACTTAGCTAAAGCCCATAGGGATGAGTTCGGGAAGCTAACACAAGTCTTCAAGTCTACAGCAACGTTACTCATCAAAAGAGTGTGGTTCATCGAATCACCTCAGTTACATTTTACCCCCCTTTGACCTCATAATCAGAGATCAGGGCACCGATATAACTGACTTGGCTTACTGCACAACAACAACACTTTCTGTGGCAACCAGAAGCAGAAGGATCCATGCATGTGATGAGCAACCTTGCCTGAGACCTGAAGACATATTCGTTTGACTGATGGGGTTCTAACCAATGTTCCCTCTAAGTTCCCCCGGGACTGCAGGAGAAATATCCGCTCGCACGGAGAAGCACGAGATTGAACTTCACTCAACTTTCTAGAGTTTTCCCCCTTAGTTAACACATATCAACGTGTCCCTTTACTGTGGCAATTGTTATGGAATCAATACAATATTAGCCACTTTCAATGCAACATACCGAAACAAAACTAACTATGCAAGAGATGTTGTTGTTGGCGGAATGCATCGGAGTAGGATTCCATTGCATTGACAGTCACGACTCAGGCCCGTACTCTACACAGACCGGTGCGGCATAACCGATCAGAGCTGCAGTAGGCCTATATGCAAATCGACCATTGCCATATATGGCTCTGTGCCATTCATTGTGAACTGGACTGTGTTTACAGCATGAGTGGTCATGAGTAGATGTGCTTGTTTTGAGGTCAAAGCCAGAGCTGCATGTAGCCGTGTGTGTACATTTGTTCATATCCTTTGCTAGTTAGTGAGTTATTAGCCCAGTTATTGATAATTTGAAGTACTTCCTACAAGAGCACAAAACGTGCACATTTCTAGCCACCTTTGAAAAGCTAGTGAGGTAAAGAGCTTTTTTTGTCTTAAAACCTGTTGGGGATAGGGGGCAGTATTGACACGGCTGGATGGGGGGGGGCACATGGGTAGTTTGGCTAGGCCTAGGAAGAGCCGTAAGCCAGCTACCTGTGATTACAGGGAGGTGCGTATGAGGTGGAGGGCGCCATGTTATGCTGAGGTACGCACCATCTCGCCTATACGGACGCACAGGCCAGTCCGCCCTGTACCAGCGCCCCGCATATGCCAGGGGAAAGTGGGCATCGAGCCAGCAGGGGTGATGCCAACCCTGCGCTTAAGACCGCCAGTGCGCCTCTACGGTCCGGTGTTTCTCGTTACACGCACTAGCCTTGAGGTGCGTGTCTCGGGGCTGGCACGTCCAGTACCAGCCCCACGCACAAGGCTTCTAGTGCGTCAGTCCAGCCCCGCCAGTAAAGAGTCGCCAGAGCTGTCCGTCAGTCAAGAGTCGCCAGAGCTGCCCGTCAGTCAAGAGTCGCCAGAGCTGCCCGTCAGTCAAGAGTCGCCAGAGCTGCCCGTCAGTCAAGAGTCGCCAGAGCTGCCCGTCAGTCAAGAGTCGCCAGAGCTGCCCGTCAGTCAGGAGCCGCCAGAGCCGCCGTCAGTCAGGAGCTGCCAGAGCCACCCACTAGTCAGGAGCTGCCAGAGTGGCCAGTCTGCCCGGAGATGCCAGAGTGGCCCGACTGCCCGGAGCTGCCAGAGTGGCCCGCCGGCCAGGATCAGCCCGAGTGGCCCGCCTGTCCTCCGGCCCAGCCCGAGTGGCCCGCCTGTCCTCCGGCCCAGCCCGAGTGGCCCGCCTGCCCTCCGGCCCAGCCCGAGTGGCCCGCCTGTCCTCCGGCCCAGCCCGAGTGGCCCGCCTGTCCTCCGGCCCAGAACGAGTGGCCCGCCTGTCCTCCGGCCCAGCCCGAGTGGCCCGCCTGTCCTCCGGCCCAGCCCGAGTGGCCCGCATGTCTTCCGACCCAGCCCGAGTGGCCCGCATGTCTTCCGGCCCAGCAAGAGTGGTCCGTCTGCCAGGGTCAGCCCGAGTGGCCCGTCTGCCCGGCGCAGCTATCGGCGCCACAGAAGTGGGCGACGCCGAAGGTGGAGCGAGGTCCACGTCCTGCACCTGAGCCACCTCCAGGATAGGTGGGTTGGGGAGGGAGGGTGTAGCACAGTGCCGTCGGTGACGGCAGCCACCCTCCCTTCCCTCCCTTATTGTATAGGGGTTATTGTTTATTGGTTTTGTTGAGGTATTGGGGATTTTTGTTTGTGTTTTCTTTTTTTTTAGGTGCATTCCGGGGTCTGCACCTTGAGGGGTGGTACTGTCACGTCCTGACCAGCAGAGGGAGGTATTGTATCAGTTGTGGTCAGGATGTGGCAGGTTGTTTGTATGTTAAGGGCTTGTGTTGGGGATGGGACTCCCAATTGAAGGCAGGTGTGTTGAGTTGCCTTTGATTGGGAGTCCTATATAGAAGGGTGTGTTTTTCTTTGGGATTGTGGGTAGTTGTTTTTGCACTGCGTTTGTATAGCCTGTAAAACTGTTGCTGTCTTGCTTATTGTTTTTCACCGTGGATGCTTTACTCTTTTTTTAAAATTAAACTATGAGTATCCACATTCCCGCTGCGCCTTGGTCCATTCGTGAAGACAGCTGTTACACCCTGATTGTCTGCGAGTGGATTACAAACCCAAATGCAAACATGGAAAACGTGGGGGAATCAGACAAAGACTTAAAAAATTAAAGAACAAACTTCCCTTACTGTACCTTGCTGATTAATGCCAGGTCACTGAGGGGGAAAGCGGATGAGCTGTCAGCGAATCTGATCTTCCAACACGAATATCGGGAGGCCTGTTTACTGGTATTTACTGAGACTTGGCTGGATGACACAGTCCCGGACAGAGAAGTGGAGCCGGCCGGCTTCACTCTGGTCAGAGCGGACCGTGATCTGACAGTCACAGGGAAACTTCACGGCGGGGCGTCTGCCTGCTGGTCAGGGACCAGTGGTGTAAATGGATCTTCACGGCGGGGGCGTCTGCCTGCTGGTCAGGGACCAGTGGTGTAAATGGATCTTCACGGCGGGGGCGTCTGCCTGCTGGTCAGGGACCAGTGGTGTAAATGGATCCTCACGGCGGGGCGTCTGCCTGCTGGTCAGGGACCAGTGGTGTAAATGGATCTTCACGGCGGGGGCGTCTGCCTGCTTGTCAGGGACCAGTGGTGTAAATGGATCCTCACGGCGGGGCGTCTGCCTGCTGGTCAGGGACCAGTGGTGTAAATGGATCTTCACGGCGGGGGCGTCTGCCTGCTTGTCAGGCACCAGTGGTGTAAATGGATCTTCACGGCGGGGCGTCTGCCTGCTGGTCAGGGACCAGTGGTGTAAATGGATCTTCACGGCGGGGGCGTCTGCCTGCTTGTCAGGGACCAGTGGTGTAAATGGATCCTCACGGCGGGGCGTCTGCCTGCTTGTCAGGGACCAGTGGTGTAAATGGATCTTCACGGCGGGGCGTCTGCCTGCTTGTCAGGGACCAGTGGTGTAAATGGATCCTGGTAAGAGAGAGACTCTGTACCCCCGACATTGAACTGCTGTCTGTGTCACTGCGACCTCACTATCTGCCCCGCGAGTTCCCCCAATTGTTTGTTACCGTTGTGTACATTCAACCGAAAGCTAATATAACAAAGGCATCAGAGATTATTTATCATCTGTCACCGAAACTGGAATCCATCCCCCCCGACGCACCCAAATGTATTTTAGGGGATTTTAACAACTGTACCTTGCACAAAGTCATGCGCACATACCACCAGTATGTGAAATGTCACAGTAGGAAAAATAGGACTCTTGATTTGTGCTATGGGACAATACCAAATGATTTCTCTGCCACCACCAGACCTCCCCTGGGGACATCAGACCACAATGTGGTCTACCTCAGGCCAACCTACTGTCGACTCCTGGAGAGGGAGAAACCCACAGTTAAAACTGTCCAGATCTGGAATGACAACAGTATCACCTGTCTCCAGGGGTGTTTTGACTGTACTATGTGGGAGGTATTTGGTCTCCAGGGGTGTTTTGACTGTACTATGTGGGAGGTATTTGGTCTCCAGGTGTGTTTTGACTGTACTGTGTGGGAGGTATTTGGTCTCCAGGGGTGTTTTGACTGTACTATGTGGGAGGTATTTGGTCTCCAGGGGTGTTTTGACTGTACTGTGTGGGAGGTATTTGGTCTCCAGGGGTGTTTTGACTGTACTATGTGGGAGGTATTTGGTCTCCAGGGGTGTTTTGACTGTACCATGTGGGAGGTATTTGGTGTTTTGACTGTACTATGTGGGAGGTATTTGGTCTCCAGGGGTGTTTTGACTGTACTATGTGGGAGGTATTTGGTCTCCAGGGGTGTTTTGACTGTACTATGTGGGATGTATTTGGTCTCCAGGGGTGTTTTGACTCTACTATGTGGGAGGTATTTGGTGTTTTGACTGTACTATGTGGGAGGTATTTGGTGTTTTGACTGTACTATGTGGGAGGTATTTGGTCTCCAGGGGTGTTTTGACTGTACTATGTGGGAGGTATCTGGTCTCCAGGGGTGTTTTGACTGTACTGTGAAGGGAGGTATTTGAGGACAGCAGCTCTGATCTTGATGAACTCACAGATGTTGTTTCAGACTATGTAAACTTCTGTGTTGAGTCAGTTGTGCCAACTAAAACCTGTAAAATCTTCCCTAACAATAAGCCTTGGGTATCAAAACATCTAAAATTACTACATAATAGGGAGAAGGCAGTTTATGCTGAGGGTGATAGACAGGCTTTAAGAGATGGACAACGTGAGATCAGTTTATGCTGAGGGTGATAGACAGGCTATAAGAGATGGACAACGTAAGATCAGTTTATGCTGAGGGTGATAGACAGCCTTTAAGAGATGGACACCGTGAGATCAGTTTATGCTGAGGCTGATAGACAGGCTATAAGAGATGTACAACGTGAGATCAAAAGACAGATACTGGTGGACAAGGAGGCAGACAAGCAAAGGGTGGAGAGGACCCTCTCCTCAGGAAACGCAAGGGTGGAGAGGACCCTCTCCTCAGGAAACGCAAGGGTGGAGAGGACCCTCTCCTCAGGAAACGCAAGGGTGGAGAGAACCCTCTCCTCAGGAAACGCAAGGGTGGAGAGGACCCTCTCCTCAGGAAACGCAAGGGTGGAGAGGAGCCTCTTCTCAGGAAACGCAAGGGTGGCCTGGCAAGGGATTAAATCCATGGCTAGTGCCCCCCACATAGGCAGGGGGAAAAAGTGTGTTGACCTTGGGGGATATGAGGGCCAGAACATGGCTAGTGCCCCCCACATAGGCAGGGGGAAAAAGTGTGTTGACCTTGGGGGATATGAGGGCCAGAACATGGCTAGTGCCCCCCACATAGGCAGGGGAAAAACCAGTGCTGACCTTGGGGGATATGAGGGTCAGAACATGGCTAGTGCCCCCCACATAGCCAGGGGAAAAACCAGTGCTGACCTTGGGGGATATGAGGGCCAGAACATGGCTAGTGCCCCCCACATAGGCAGGGGAAAAACCAGTGCTGACCTTGGGGGATATGAGGGCCAGAACATGGCTAGTGCCCCCCACATAGGCAGGGGGAAAAACTGTGTTGACCTTGGGGGATATGAGGGCCAGGACATGGCTAATGCCCCCCACATAGGCAGGGGAAAAACCAGTGCTGACCTTGGGGGATATGAGGGCCAGAACATGGCTAGTGCCCCCCACATAGGCAGGGGAAAAACCAGTGCTGACCTTGGGGGATATGAGGGCCAGAACATGGCTAGTGCCCCCCACATAGGCAGGGGAAAACCAGTGCTGACCTTGGGGGATATGAGGGCCAGAACATGGCTAGTGCCCCCCACATAGGCAGGGGAAAAAACTGTGTTGACCTTGGGGGATATGAGGGCCAGAACATGGCTAGTGCCCCCCACATAGGCAGGGGAAAAAACTGTGTTGACCTTGGGGGATATGAGGGCCAGGACATGGCTAATGAACTGAATATTTTCTTCTCAAGATTTGAATCAGACGACTTTGTGTCAGAGGTAAAACAAATGGAAGCATCATTACAAATGTTTGAGAGAGTTGTTGTTAAACAGGCTGATGTTGTGAAGTTGTTCAGGGGGTGTAATGCACACAGGCCCAGACAAAATAAGTGGACATGTGTTAAAGCACTGTGCTGAACAATTGGCTGGTGTTTTTATAGACATTTTCCAATCCTCACTCGACCAGCAACACGTGCCAGTATGTGGAAAAACTCAATAATTATACCAATTCCTAAAGCATCTAATCCCTCTGTGCTGAATGACTACCGTCGTATTCTCAGCTTCACCCAGAAGCTTCTCGACCCATTTCAGTTTGCCTATCAGCCTAGCAGAGGAGTTGATGATGCCGTTCTTACCCTCCTCAACATGGTCTACAGACATCTAGAGGGTGTACTCTCTTCAACATGGTCTACAGACATCTAGAGGGTGTACTCTCCTCAACATGGTCTATAGACATCTAGAGGGTGTACCCTCCTCAACATGGTCTACAGACATCTAGAGGGTGCAATCTCCTCAACATGGCAACATGGTCTATAGACATCTAGAGGGTGTACTCTCCTCAACATGGTCTATAGACATCTAGAGGGTGTACCCTCCTCAACATGGTCTATAGACATCTAGAGGGTGTACTCTCCTCAACATGGTCTACAGACATCTAGAGGGTGTACCCTCCTCAACATGGCAACATGGTCTATAGACATCTAGAGGGTGTTCTCTCCTCAACATGGTCTATAGACATCTAGAGGGTGTACCCTCCTCAACATGGTCTATAGACATCTAGAGGGTGTACCCTCCTCAACATGGTCTACAGACATCTAGAGGGTGTACCCTCCTCAACATGGCAACATGGTCTATAGACATCTAGAGGGTGTCCTCTCCTCAACATGGCAACATGGTCTATAGACATCTAGAGGGTGTACTCTCCTCAACATGGTCTACAGACATCTAGAGGGTGTCCTCTCCTCAACATGGCAACATGGTCTATAGACATCTAGAGGGTGTACTCTCCTCAACATGGTCTACAGACATCTAGAGGATGTACCCTCCTCAACATGGCAACATGGTCTATAGACATCTAGAGGGTGTCCTCTCCTCAACATGGCAACATGGTCTATAGACATCTAGAGGGTGTACCCTCCTCAACATGGTCTATAGACATCTAGAGGGTGTACCCTCCTCAACATGGCAACATGGTCTATAGACATCTAGAGGGTGTACTCTCCTCAACATGGTCTATAGACATCTAGAGGGTGTTCTCTCCTCAACATGGTCTATAGACATCTAGAGGGTGTTCTCTCCTCAACATGGCAACATGGTCTATAGACATCTAGAGGGTGTACTCTCCTCAACATGGTCTATAGACATCTAGAGGGTGTACCCTCCTCAACATGGTCTATAGACATCTAGAGGGTGTACCCTCCTCAACATGGTCTATAGATATCTAGAGGGTGTACTCTCCTCAACATGGTCTATAGACATCTAGAGGGTGTTCTCTCCTCAACATGGCAACATGGTCTATAGACATCTAGAGGGTGTACTCTCCTCAACATGGCAACATGGTCTACAGACATCTAGAGGGTGTACTCTCCTCAACATGGCAACATGGTCTACAGACATCTAGAAGGAGCCAAATCCCATGTTAGGGTTCTGTTTGTTGACTTTTCTTCTGCCTTCAACACAATCCAGCCCTACATTCTGGCACAGAGACTCATTCGGGACTTCTCCTTAGATGGAGGGCTGGTTTTGTAGCTGTTGGACTTCCTGAGCCAACGCTCACAGCGAGTTAAAATAGGTCCCCACGTGTCGGACATACGCAATACCAACACAGGCTCTCCTCAGGGATGTGTTTTGTCTCCACTCCACCACCAACACAGGCTCTCCTCAGGGATGTGTTTTGTCTCCACTCCACCACCAACACAGGCTCTCCTCAGGGATGTGTTTTGTCTCCACTCCACCACCAACACAGGCTCTCCTCAGGGATGTGTTTTGTCTCCACTCCACCACCAACACAGGCTCTCCTCAGGGATGTGTTTTGTCCCCACTCCAACACCACCACAGGCTCTCCTCAGGGATGTGTTTTGTCTCCACTCCTGTACATCTTCTACACTAATAGTTGTACTAGTTCCCATCCTGACAGACACCTTGTTAAGTTCGCTGATGACCCCGCCTTGATCAGCCTGTTGCATGATGACGAGGAACATCATGGCCCGGTCCTAGATGACTTGGTAGAGCGGTGTGACCAATCACACTTGGTCCTCAATACCAACAAGACCAAAGAGATGTGAATAGGCTTCAGGAAGTGTACAACACCTACCTCTGCAACATCTATCAGAGGTCAGAATACAGAGATTGTAGAGGAATAAAAATACCTGGGTGTCCTCTTGGACAATAAGCTTCAGAGGAGTAAATGTACAGACCTGATCTACAAAAAGAGCCAACAGAGACTGTACTTTCTCAAAAAGCTGGGATCTTTTAATGTAGACTGGACTATACTGACTCTGTTTTACAAATCTTTCATTGAGAGGATTTTAACTTTTTGTATTGTTTGTTGGTTTGGCAATTCCACTGTCTGCCAGAGAAATATGCTGAGAAGGATTATCACCACAGCAAGCAAGGTACTTGGAGTCCAACAGACAGGCCTGGATGAGATCTTTAAGGTCAGGGCCCTCCCCAAGGTACTTGGAGTCAAACAGACATGCCTGGATGAGATCTTTAAGGTCAGGGCCCTCCCCAAGGTTCTTGGAGTCAAACAGACAGGCCTGGATGAGATCTTTAAGGTCAGGGCCCTCCCCAAGGTTCTTGGAGTCAAACAGACATGCCTGGATGAGATCTTTAAGGTCAGGGCCCTCCCCAAGGTTCTTGGAGTCCAACAGACAGGCCTGGATGAGATCTTTAAGGTCAGGGCCCTCCCCAAGGTTCTTGGAGTCAAACAGACAGGCCTGGATGAGATCTTTAAGGTCAGGGCCCTCCCCAAGGTTCTTGGAGTCAAACAGACAGGCCTGGATGAGATCTTTAAGGTCAGGGCCCTCCCCAAGGTTCTTGGAGTCAAACAGACAGGCCTGGATGAGATCTTTAAGGTCAAGGCCCTCCGTAAGGCTCACAAAATCATTTTAGACCCAAGCCACCCCCTGTACCCGGACTTTGAACTACTCCCCTCTGGGTGCAGGTATAGGGCACCCCTCAGCAGGAAAAACACAACTAGACAATAATTTGTGCCAGGTGTGATATCCCTCCTAAATAGCTCAGGCTAATGTTCCTATCGACCCAGTAAGGCCAGCAGGCTAATGTTCCTATCCACCCAGTAAGGCCAGCAGGCTAATGTTCCTATCCACCCAGTAAGGCCAGCAGGCTAATGTTCCCATCCACCCAGTAAGGCCAGCAGGCTAATGTTCCTATCCACCCAGTAAGGCCAGCAGGCTAATGTTCCTATCCACCCAGTAAGGCCAGCAGGCTAATGTTCCTATAGACCCAGTAAGGCCTGCAGGCTAATGTTCCTATCCACCCAGTAAGGCCAGCAGGCTAATGTTCCTATCCACCCAGTAAGGCCAGCAGGCTAATGTTCCTATCCACCCAGTAAGGCCAGCAGGCTAATGTTCCTATCCACCCAGTAAGGCCAGCAGGCTAATGTTCCTATCCACCCAGTAAGGCCAGCAGGCTAATGTTCCTATCCACCCAGTAAGGCCAGCAGGCTAATGTTCCTATAGACCCAGTAAGGCCAGCAGGCTAATGTTCCTATCCACCCAGTAAGGCCAGCAGGCTAATGTTCCTATAGACCCAGTAAGGCCAGCAGGCTAATGTTCCTATCCACCCAGTAAGGCCAGCGGGCTAATGTTCCTATCCACCCAGTAAGGCCAGCAGGCTAATGTTCCTATAGACCCAGTAAGGCCAGCAGGCTAATGTTCCTATCCACCCAGTAAGGCCAGCAGGCTAATGTTCCTATCCACCCAGTAAGGCCAGCAGGCTAATGTTCCTATGGACCCAGTAAGGCCAGCAGGCTAATGTTCCTATCCACCCAGTAAGGCCAGCAGGCTAATGTTCCTATCCACCCAGTAAGGCCAGCAGGCTAATGTTCCTATAGACCCAGTAAGGCCTGCAGGCTAATGTTCCTATCCACCCAGTAAGGCCAGCAGGCTAATGTTCCTATCCACCCAGTAAGGCCAGCAGGCTAATGTTCCTATCCACCCAGTAAGGCCAGCAGGCTAATGTTCCTATCCACCCAGTAAGGCCAGCAGGCTAATGTTCCTATCCACCCAGTAAGGCCAGCAGGCTAATGTCCCTATCCACCCAGTAAGGCCAGCAGGCTAATGTTCCTATCCACCCAGTAAGGCCAGCAGGCTAATGTTCCTATCCACCCAGTAAGGCCAGCAGGCTTTTAAATTATTTATTTTTAATGTTTAATTGGTAACCCCCCATGGGGAAAATAAAGTCAGTACGTAAGTAAGTAACAGTGGTTCTAACTCAGGTCTCCTGTGTGCCAATCCCCAAGTCCAGAACAGACTATGGGAGGCGCGTAGCACTACATAGAGCCATGACTACATGGAACTCTATTCCACATCTGGTAATTGATGCAGCAGTAGAATCAGATTTTAAAAAAACTGATAAAAATACACCTTATGGAACAACGGGGACTGTGAAGAGACACACACACACAGACACATGCATACGCATATATTGTAGTGTTGTATGGTGGTATTATACATGTTGTATTGTAGATATGTAGTGGTGTAATAATGTTATATGATGTACTGTTTTATATTTTGTTTTATGTGTGATGTAAGTGCTTTAATATGTTTGGACCCCAGGAAGAGTAGCTGCTGCCTTGACAGGAACTAATGGGGATCCATAATAAACCCCAGGAAGAGTAGCTGCTGCCTTGGCAGGAACTAATAGGGATCCATAATAAACCCCAGGAAGAGTAGCTGCTGCCTTGGCAGGAACTAATGGGGATCCATAATAAACCCCAGGTAGAGTAGCTGCTGCCTTGGCAGGAACTAATGGGGATCCATAATAAACCCCAGGAAGAGTAGCTGCTGCCTTGGCAGGAACTAATGGGGATCCATAATAAACCCCAGGAAGAGTAGCTGCTGCCTTGGCAGGAACTAATGGGGATCCATAATAAACCCCAGGAAGAGTAGCTGCTGCCTTGGCAGGAACTAATGGGGATCCATAATAAACCCCAGGAAGAGTAGCTGCTGCCTTGGCAGGAACTAATGGGGATCCATAATAAACCCCAGGTAGAGTAGCTGCTGCCTTGGCAGGAACTAATGGGGATCCATAATAAACCCCAGGAAGAGTAGCTGCTGCCTTGGCAGGAACTAATGGGGATCCATAATAAACCCCAGGTAGAGTAGCTGCTGCCTTGGCAGGAACTAATGGGGATCCATAATAAACCCCAGGAAGAGTAGCTGCTGCCTTGGCAGGAACTAATGGGGATCCATAATAAACCCCAGGAAGAGTATCTGCTGCCTTGGCAGGAACTAATGGGGATCCATAATAAACCCCAGGTAGAGTAGCTGCTGCCTTGGCAGGAACTAATGTGGATCCATAATAAACCCCAGGAAGAGTAGCTGCTGCCTTGGCAGGAACTAATGGGGATCCATAATAAACCCCAGGAAGAGTAGCTGCTGCCTTGGCAGGAACTAATGGGGATCCATAATGAACCCCAGGAAGAGTAGCTGCTGCCTTGGCAGGAACTAATGGGGATCCATAATAAATCCAAATCACCATTTAGTGGAAGCAGGCCTATCTACCTACAGTGCCTTGCAAAAGTATTCATCCTCCTTGGCGTTTTTCCTATTTTGTTGCATTACAACCTGTAATTTAAATAGATTTTTATTTGGATTTCATGTAATGAACATACACAAAATATTCCAAATTGGTGAAGTGAAATAAAAAAATTACTTGTTTCAAACAATTCGATAAAATAAAAAATGGAAAAGTGGTGCGTGCCTATGTATTCACCCCCTTTTCCATGAAGCCCCTAAATAAGATCTGGTGCAACCAATTACCTTCAGTCACATAATTAGTTAAATAAAGTCCACCTGTGTGCAATCTAAGTGTCACATGATCTCAGTATATATACACCTGTTCTGAAAGGCCCCAGAGTCTGCAACACCACTAAGCAAGGGGCACCACCAAGCAAGTGGCATCATGAAGACCAAGGTGCTCTCCAAACAGGCCAGACAAAGTTGTGGAGAAGTACAGATCAGGGTTGGGTTATAAAAAAATATCCGAAACATTCAACATCCCACGGAGCACCATTAAATCCGTTATAAAAAAATGGGAAGAATATGGCACCACAACAAATCTGCCAAGAAGGCCGCCCACCAAAACTCACAGACCAGGCAAGGTGGGCATTAATCAGAGAGGCAACAAAGAGACCAAAGATAACCCTGAAGGAGCTGCAAAGCTCCACAGGGAGATTGGAGTTTCTGTCCATAAGACCACTTTAAGCCGTACACTCCACAGAGCTGGGCTTTACGGAAGAGTGGCCAGAAAAAAGCCATTGCTTAAAGAAAAAAAATAAGCAAACCCATTTGGTGTTTGCCAAAAGGCTTGTGGGAGACACCCCAAACATATGGAAGAAGGAACTCTGGTCAGATGAGACTAAAATTGAGCTTTTTGGCCACCAAGGAAAACGCTATGTCTGGCACAAACCCAACACCTCTCGTCACCCTGAGAACACCATCCCCACAGTGAAGCATGGTGGTGGCAGCATCATGCGGTGGGGATGTTTTTCATGGGCAGGGACTGGGAAACTGGTCAGAATTGAAGGAATGATAGATGGCGCTAAATACAGGGAAATTCTTGAGGGAAAACCTGTTTCAGTCTTCCAGAGATTTGAGACAGACGGAGGTTCACCTTCCAGCAGGACAATGACCCTAAGCATACTGCTAAAGCAGCACTTGAGTGGTTTAAGGGGAAACATTTAAATGTCTTGGAATGGCCTAGTCCAAGCCCAGACCTCAATCCAATTGAGAATCTGTGGTATGACTTAAAGATTGCTGTACACCAGCGGAACCCATCCAACTTGAAGGAGCTGGAGCAGTTTTGCCTTGAAAAATGGGCAAAAATCCCAGTGGCTACATGTGCCAAGCTTATAGAGACATACCCCAAGAGACTTGCCGCTGTAATTGCTGCAAAAGGTGGCTCTACAAAGTATTGACAAATATTTTGCCACTTCAAAGCTGTAGACATGTTATGTAAATGATACAAACCCCCCAAAAATACATTTTAATTCCAGGTTGTAAGGCAACAAAATAGGAAAAATGCCAAGGGTGGTGAATACTTTCGCAAGCCACTGTAGGGTTAGTGGAAGTAACCTTATCTTCCCAGGTTGAGTGGAAGTAACCCTATCTACCCAGGTTGAGTGGAAGTAGGCCTCTCTACCCAGGTTGAGTGGAAGTAGGCCTATCTACCCAGGTTGAGTGGAAGTAGGCCTATCTACCCAGGTTGAGTGGAAGTAGGCCTATCTACCCAGGTTGGTTGAGTGGAAGTAGGCCTATCTACCCAGGTTGGTTGAGTGGAAGTAGGCCTATCTACCCAGGTTGGTTGAGTGGAAGTAGGCCCATCTACCCAGGTTGGTTGAGTGGAAGTAGGCCTATCTACCAAGGTTGGTTGAGTGGAAGTAGGCCTATCTACCAAGGTTGGTTGAGTGGAAGTAGGCCTATCTACCCAGGTTGGTTGAGTGGAAGTAACCCTATCTACCCAGGTTGGTTGAGTGGAAGTACATTTACATTTATTTTTTATTTTTTTACATTTTAGTCATTTAGCAGACGCTCTTATCCAGAGCGACTTACAGTAGTGAATGCATTCTTTTCATTTCATGTATTTATTGTTTTTGTACTGGCCCCCCGTGGGAATTGAATCTGTCTCCGCACCACGTGCTCTCACCACTGGTGTCCCCCAGGGCTCTGTTCTTGGCCCACTCCTATTCTCGCTATACACCAAGTCACTTGGCTCTGTCATATCCTCACATGGTCTCTCATATCATTGCTATGCAGATGACACACAATTAATCTTCTCCTTTCCCCCTTCTGACAACCAGGTGGCGAATCGCATCTCTGCATGTCTGGCAGACATATCAGTGTGGATGACGGATCACCACCTCAAGCTGAACCTCGGCAAGACGGAGCTGCTCTTCCTCCCGGGGAAGGACTGCCCGTTCCATGATCTCGCCATCACGGTTGACAACTCCCTTGTGTCCTCCTCCCAGAGTGCTAAGAGCCTTGGCGTGACCCTGGACAACACCCTGTCGTTCTCCACCAACATCAAGGCGGTGACCCGATCCTGTAGGTTCATGCTCTACAACATTCGCAGAGTACGACCCTGCCTCACACAGGAAGCGGCGCAGGTCCTAATCCAGGCACTTGTCATCTCCCGTCTGGATTACTGCAACTCGCTGTTGGCTGGGCTCCCTGCCTGTGCCATTAAACCCCTACAACTCATCCAGAACGCCGCAGCCCGTCTGGTGTTCAACCTTCCCAAGTTCTCTCACGTCACCCCACTCCTCCGCTCTCTCCACTGGCTTCCAGTCAAAGCTCGCATCCGCTACAAGACCATGGTGCTTGCCTACGGAGCTGTGAGGGGAACGGCACCTCCGTACCTTCAGGCTCTGATCAGGCCCTACACCCAAACAAGGGCACTCCGTTCATCCACCTCTGGCCTGCTCGCCTCCCTACCTCTGAGGAAGCACAGTTCCCGCTCAGCCCAGTCAAAACTGTTCGCTGCTCTGGCACCCCAATGGTGGAACAAGCTCCCTCACGACGCCAGGACAGCGGAGTCAATCACCACCTTCCGGAGACACCTGAAACCCCACCTCTTCAAGGAATACCTGGGATAGGATAAAGTAATCCTTCTAACCCCCCCCTTAAAAGATTTAGATGCACTATTGTAAAGTGGTTGTTCCACTGGATATTATAGGTGAATGCACCAATTTGTAAGTCGCTCTGGATAAGAGCGTCTGCTAAATGACTAAAATGTAAAAAAAAAAAAATGTAAATGTAATTGAACCCACAACCCTGGCGTTGCACACACCATGCTGGCGTTGCAAACACCATGCTCTACCAACTGAGCCACAGGGAAGGCCGGGTAGGCTTATCTACCCAGGTTGTGTGGAAGTACAGTAGACTTATCTACCCAGGTTGTGTGGAAGTACAGTAGGCATATTTACCCAGGTTGAGTGGAACTAGGCGTATCTACCCATGTTTAGTGTTAATAGGCCTAGCTACCTAGGTTGAGTAGAAGTACAGTAGGCCTATCTACCCAGGTTTAGTAGAAGTGCAGTAGGCCTATCTACCCAGGTTGAGTGGAAGTGCAGTAGGCCTATCTACCCAGGTTTAGTTGGAAGTACAGTAGGTCTATCTACCCAGGTTTAGTAGAAGTACAGTAGGCCTATCTACCCAGGTTTAGTTGGAAGTACAGTAGGCCTATCTACCCAGGTTTAGTGGAAGTACAGTAGTAGGCCTATCTACCCAGGTTTAGTTGGAAGTACAGTAGGCCTATCTACCCAGGTTTAGTTGGAAGTACAGTAGTAGGCCTATCTACCCAGGTTTAGTTGGAAGTACAGTAGGCCTATCTACCCAGGTTTAGTGGAAGTACAGTAGGTCTATCTACCCAGGTTGAGTGGAAGTACAGTAGGTCTATCTACCCAGGTTTAGTGGAAGTGCAGTAGATCTATCTACCCAGGTTGAGTGGAAGTACAGTAGGCCTATCTACCCAGGTTGAGTGGAAGTAGACTTATCTACCATGATTTAGTGTTCAGGAGATCAATTTGTGCTCTACTAAATAGACATTGGAATCGTGTATCCCCACAACATATACAGTACAGTGTCCATAACCTGAAGGGGAGATGAGATAATGTTAGCTGTGACTTAGGGACTTTAACATGAGAACGCTGTTATAAGGTGTTTGATTAGAGCTAGTCCTCTACTTCAACTCTGTAACAAATACATACACACACACACACACACACACACACACACACACACACACACACACACACACACACACACACACACACACACACACACACACACACACACACACACACACACACACACACACACACACACACACACACACACACACACACACACACACACACACACACACACACACACACACCCCCACACACACACACACACACACACACACACACACACACACACACACACACACACGAGAGAGAGAGAGAAAAAGTCTGTGCATCCCAAATGGCACCCTGTTCCTTGTATATCTAGCTCCCTAACCCCCCCCCCCCCGGTCTAAATAAGGCACTATAAAGAGAACAGAATGTCACTAGAGAGACAGACGATAACTCGATGACCGACCTGCCAGAACCAGCTCCCCTGCAGGATGGTGAGTGATGCTCTCAGAAGCTCCAGCAGAATGTTCCCTCTGTGGAACACCTCCAGAAAGGACACCATGGCCTCTCCAAACACACAGAACAGCAGCAGCTGGTGAACATGGACATCTAGCATGGCTCTGCCGTGGAGGTGGTACAGGAACAAGAACCCTGGGAAACACAGAATAATCATCAGTAGTGTGATGGAGCGCCGGTCCACGGCACTACAGCCCCATTGACTTAAATATCAAATCAAATCAAATGTATTTATATAGCCCTTCTTACATCAGCTGATATCTCAAAGTGCTGTACAGAAACCCAGCCTAAAACCCCCAAACAGCAAGCAATGCAGGTGTAGAAGCACGGTGGCTAGGAAAAACTCCCTAGAAAGGCAGGAACCTAGGAAGAAACCTAGAGAGGAACCAGGCTATGAGGGGTGGCCAGTCCTCTTCTGGCTGTGCCGGGTGGAGATGTTCATTCCAGTGGTGAACCCATTTTCTATGGCTGTAACACTGCATGTGAGCTAGCTAACTAATTACCAAAGCCTATTACCTCAGGACATCTCCATCTCCCCTGCCTGCCCAGACCTATTACCTTCTATGAAGAAGGCGATGGCCAACATTAGTCTGTCGAGGGCCAGTGGAGCAGCGTCGGTGGTGTGTACAATCAGAGACATGGCTCCAGCCAAGCAAAAGAAGAGATACATGGTGGAGTGCTGCCAGTTATGGAGTCTGTCCCAGTGATGCTCGCTGTAGTCATACAGGTGCAGCCGTGGCCCGTCTGATACAAACTGCTCCGCCAGCATCCCTGAAAAAAAAAACAGAACGGCAGGATTCTCTTAAACGTCCCAGAGAAAAGATTCTTGGTCTTTTAGAAATGTCTAATTTATGGCAGAGGGAAACTTCTGATCATAGTCTCCCTCTGCTATAAATGACCGTCAGCAGTCCAGCAACAAAACATCCTAAAACTCCCAGTTTGTCTGATCGTCCCCAGTCTGTTGTTTTAATTACAGACAGTACCAGCTAGTATATGGTGAATTTTCAAAACTCTTAGTACAAAGCTCCAAACTGGTAACACTCATAAAGCAGCCAGACAGCACATTCAAAACCTTTCATTGTGCATTCATTTTGTTTGTAGATATCTTTCACCACACAACCATTGATCCAAAATCTTTACTGTGAAACATTGGTTTAATCACCAAAACACAAAATAATGATATCTTCTCAATGTACAGTGAGGGGAAAAAAGTATTTGATCCCCTGCTGATTTTGTACGTTTGCCCACTGACAAAGAAAGGATCAGTCTATAATTTTAATGGGAGGTTTATTTGAACAGTGAGAGACAGAATAACAACAAAAACATCCAGAAAAACGCATGTCAAAAATGTTATAAATTGATTTGCATTTTAATTTATTTCCGCTCATGAAACATGGGACCAACACTTTACATGTTGCGCTTATATTTTTGTTCAGTATATATACAGTGCCTTCGGAAAGTATTCAGACCCTTTTCTATGAGACTCGAAATTGAGCTCAGGTGCATCCTGCAATTGTCCGTAGAGCTCCGAGACAGGATTGTGTCGAGGCACAGATCTGGGGAAGGGTACCAAAAAAAGTCTGCAGCATTGAAGGTCCCCAAGAACACATTGGCCTCCATCATTCTTAAATGGAAGAAGTTTGGAATCACCAAGACTCTTCCTAGAGCTGGCCGACCGGCTAAACTGAGCAATCAGAGGAGAAGGGCCTCGGTCAGGCAGGTGACCAAGAACCCGGTGGTCACTCTGACAGAGCTCTAGAGTTCCTCTGTGGAGATGGGAGAACCTTCCAGAAGGACAACCGTCTCTACAGCACTCCACTAATCAGACCTTTATGGTAGAGTTGTCAGACAGAAGCCACTCCTCAGTAGAAGGCACATGACATCCCACTTGGAGTTAGCCAAAAGGAACCTAAGGTACTCTGACCATGAGAAACAAGTTTCTCTGATCTGATGAAACCAAGATTTGGTTTGGCCTGAATGCCAAGCTGGAGGAAACCTGGCACCATCCCTACGGTGAAGCATGGTGGTGGCAGCATCATGCTGTGGGGATGTTTTTCAGCAGCAGGGACTGGGAGACTAGTCAGGATTAGTGATGCAGCAATATGACATTTTTGGCCGATACCGATATTGTAACGCGGGTCGTATAAAGGGGACCAAGGCGCAGCGTGTATAGTGCTCATATTTACTTTTAATGAATAACACTTTAACAAAAACAACAAAACGACCGACAACAGTTCCGTCAGGTGACATACACTAAACAGAAAACAACTACCCACAAAAACCCAGGAAGAAAAACTCCTACTTAAATATGATCTCTAATCAGAGGCAACGAGGATCAGCTGCCTCCAATTAGAGATCAACCCAAACAATCCCAACATAGAAATAGAAAAACTAGAACTTAAACATAGAAATAGAAAAACATAGAACAACCCAAAAACACCCTCTGTCACGCCCTGACCTACTCTACTATAGAAAATGACATCTTACTAGGATCAGGACGTGACAGATATCCAATATTTTCCTTGCGAATAAACCTGATACCGATAACCAATATAAACATTTTTACGGCCTTTTAAGCATTCGAGTACAGTTAAATAGTTAACACACACACATGGATGCAGCGGTCTAAGGCACTGCATCTCAGTGCAAGAGGCGTCACTACAGTCCCTGGTTCGAATCCAGGCTGTATCACATCCGGCCGTGATTGGGAGTCCCATAGGGTGGCGCTCAATTGCCCCAGCGTCGTCTGGGTTTGGCCGGGGTAGGCCATCATTGTAAATAAGAATTTGTTCTTACTGATTTCTATGGAACACCGTTTGGGTCTTTGCGTGTCAAAAAAGATACTACTTAACGCGATTTGACGTGTCAATTAAGCTTGTTGACCAATCAGGCCCTGAATATGACTGCACGTAACATAATAATTGAACGCGTTCATACATTTTTTACGTAGTTATTACACGATTACTCGTATTTCATACGTCATAACGATTCATCAGTGTATGCTATGATGCTGGTAAAGTTGTGTCGTGCACCTACAGTGGTGGTCATAAAGAAAAGCTAGCTAGCTCATGGATGCAAACAATGTTCTTCCCCAAAATCATAGCAAAACAACAATCTGTTTCAGTAGCTATAGTTAGCTAGCTAACTATATAGCTAGGTGTCATCATCTAAAATAACCCTCATTTATAAGACAGTTCTTATTTGATTAATGGTGGTCGGACCATCTATGTGAAGCTAGCCACAATAAGGATGAGCCACAACAGTGGACTTTGCGGTTACCCTTCAAAATAAAAGTATGACATAATTCTGTTATTTGTATTCATTTGCGTCACTGTGACATACTTCTATATTGAAGGCAAACCGCAAATTCCACTATTGTGCCTAATCCTTATTGTGTCTAGCTTCACAACACATAACCCGGTCTGGTCGAGCGTCACTAGCCAGGTGAAGCTAGCTGGCCGCTTATAACGTTAACGTTGGGCAACAGGGTTAAGTAGCTGGCTAGCTATTTATTTTCATGAACTGAAGTTCAATTTCAATAGGCGAACAACAAGCGGCAACCAAGCTAATACTTACAAGGATTCCTAAATCATTGCTAAGAATAATGAAAATGACTGCAGTTTGAGCTACAGGTCATTTTTTTCAGGCTGGTTGTATTGGTGCTAGCTAGGTACCAAGCTAAAGTTAGCTACCCCAGAAGTTGCGGTCGAACAAATAATGCTTTATTACCAATGCGGTATTGAAAACACATCGTTTGTGGCCGGTGTTTGCTTGTTTTGTCCAGCTCTGACAGTGCTACTGTATCTGTTTTGACACGCAAAGACTCAAATGGCGTTCCATAGTTAGTCTTGAAGCTGATAGCAGTGACGGTATTACTGTGTAACTCCGGTAGGGCAACATCTGAAAAATAGCGCACTTGGTGTACCGGTGCTCGACCAGTTGGCGAAAGCCAACATCACCCACGACAGAGAACGGTTGATTGTCAAAGGCAATGAATCCCATTATCTTGACTTTAATGGATTTCGCCTTTGAATTGTGTTGCTGAAAATGTCTTACTCTTTCAAATGACTGCTCGACTTGTTGATCCACACACAGATCCACACAGCAGACATTTTGGGCTAGTTTAGGAACACTGTGTTGCACGTGTAGCGCAAAATTTTCCGTGTCGTCATTACGTCATGTACCTACGTTATATAGGTAAGCACGTCAGCTTTGACATCGGTTTAGCATATCGGTGTTAAACTAGACATCGGCCGATACCGATTTTGGCATTTTTAGCTAATATCGGCTGATTCCGATATGTTCACCGATATATTGTGGATCGAGGGAAAGATGAAGGGAGAAAGTACAGAGAGATCCTTGATGAAAACCTGCTCCAGAGCCCTCAGGACCTCAGACTGGGGCGAAGTTTCACCTTCCAACAGGACAACGACCCTAAGCACACAGCCAAGAGAACGCAGGAGTGGCTTCGGGACAAGTCTCTGAATGTCCTTGAGTGGCCCAGCCAGAGCCCGGACTTGAACCCGATCGAACATCTCTGGAGAGACCTGAAAATAGCTGTGCAGCAACGCTCCCCATCCAACCTGACAGAGCTTGTGAAGATCTGCAGAGAAGAATGGGAGAAACTCCCCAAATACAGGTGTGCCAAGCTTGTAGTGTCATACCCAAGAAGACTCGAGGCTGTAATCCCTGCCAACGGTGCTTCAACAAAGTACTGAGTAAAGGGTCTGAATACTTATGTAAATGTAATATTTCAGGTTTTTTTTTTGCAAAAATGTCTAAAACCCAGTTTTTGTTGTGTGTAGATTGTTTTTTCTCTCATCAATGTAATCCATTTTAGAATAAAGCTGTAACTTAACGAAATGTGGAAAAAGTCAAGGGGTCTGAATACTTTCCGAATGCACCGTATATATAAAAAACATTTTATTTTTATAAAGAAATGTATTCACACAAGTAGTGCACTGGGCCTTTACTAGTCCTGTATTACAGTAGTGCACTGGGCCTTTACTAGTCCTGTATTACAGTAGTGCACTGGGCCTTTACTAGTCCTGTATTACAGTAGTGTACTGGGTCTTTACTAGTCCTGTATTACAGTAGTGCACTGGGCCTTTACTAGTCCTGTATTACAGTAGTGCACTGGGCCTTTACTAGTCCTGTATTACAGTAGTGCACTGGGCCTTTACTAGTCCTGTATTACAGTAGTGTACTGGGTCTTTACTAGTCCTGTATTACAGTAGTGTACTGGGCCTTTACTAGTCCTGTATTACAGTAGTGTACTGGGCCTTTACTAGTCCTGTATTACAGTAGTGTACTGGGCCTTTACTAGTCCTGTATTACAGTAGTGTACTGGGCCTTTACTAGTCCTGTATTACAGTAGTGTACTGGGTCTTTACTAGTCCTGTATTACAGTAGTGTACTGGGCCTTTACTAGTCCTGTATTACAGTAGTGTACTGGGCCTTTACTAGTCCTGTATTACAGTAGTGTACTGGGCCTTTACTAGTCCTGTATTATAGTAGTGTACTGGGTCTTTACTAGTCCTGTATTACAGTAGTGTACTAGTCCTGTATTACAGTAGTGTACTAGTCCTGTATTACAGTAGTGTACTGGTTCTGTATTACAGTAGTGTACTGGTTCTGTATTACAGTAGTGTACTGGTTCTGTATTACAGTAGTGTACTAGTCATGTATTACAGTAGTGTACTGGTCCTGTATTACAGTAGTGTACTGGTCCTGTATTACAGTAGTGTACTGGTCCTGTATTACAGTAGTGTACTGGTCCTGTATTACAGTAGTGTACTGGTCCTATATTACAGTAGTGTGCTAGTCCTGTATTACAGTAGTGTACTAGTCCTGTATTACAGTAGTGTACTGGTCCTGTATTACAGTAGTGTACTGGGTCTTTACTAGTCCTGTATTACAGTAGTGTACTGGTCCTGTATTACAGTATTACAGTACTGTATTGGCCTGTATTACAGTATTACAGTACTGTATTGGCCTGTATTACAGTACTGTATTGGCCTGTATTACAGTACTGTATTGCCCTGTATTACAGTATTACAGTACTGTATTGGCCTGTATTACAGTACTGTATTGCCCTGTATTACAGTATTACAGTACTGTATTGGCCTGTATTACAGTATTACAGTACTGTATTGGCCTGTATTACAGTATTACAGTACTGTATTGGCCTGTATTACAGTACTGTATTGGCCTGTATTGCCCTGTATTACAGTACTGTATTGGCCTGTATTGCCCTGTATTACAGTATTACAGTACTGTATTGGCCTGTATTACAGTATTACAGTACTGTATTGCCCTGTATTACAGTATTATAGTACTGTATTGGCCTGTATTACAGTACTGTATTGGCCTGTATTGCCCTGTATTACAGTATTATAGTACTGTATTGGCCTGTATTACAGTATTACAGTACTGTATTGCCCTGTATTACAGTATTACAGTACTGTATTGGCCTGTATTACAGTATTGTATTGCCCTGTATTACAGTATTACAGTACTGTATTGGCCTGTATTACAGTATTACAGTACTGTATTGGCCTGTATTACAGTATTACAGTACTGTATTGGCCTGTATTACAGTACTGTATTGGCCTGTATTGCCCTGTATTACAGTATTACAGTACTGTATTGGCCTGTATTACAGTACTGTATTGGCCTGTATTGCCCTGTATTACAGTATTACAGTACTGTATTGGCCTGTATTACAGTATTACAGTACTGTATTGCCCTGTATTACAGTATTATAGTACTGTATTGGCCTGTATTACAGTACTGTATTGGCCTGTATTGCCCTGTATTACAGTATTATAGTACTGTATTGGCCTGTATTACAGTATTACAGTACTGTATTGGCCTGTATTACAGTATTACAGTACTGTATTGGCCTGTATTACAGTACTGTATTGGCCTGTATTGCCCTGTATTACAGTATTACAGTACTGTATTGGCCTGTATTACAGTATTACAGTACTGTATTGCCCTGTATTACAGTATTATAGTACTGTATTGGCCTGTATTACAGTACTGTATTGGCCTGTATTGCAGTATTACAGTATTACAGTACTGTATTGGCCTGTATTACAGTATTACAGTACTGTATTGCCCTGTATTACAGTATTACAGTACTGTATTGGCCTGTATTACAGTACTGTATTGGCCTGTATTGCCCTGTATTACAGTATTACAGTACTGTATTGGCCTGTATTACAGTATTACAGTACTGTATTGCCCTGTATTACATTATTATAGTACTGTATTGGCCTGTATTACAGTACTGTATTGGCCTGTATTGCCCTGTATTACAGTATTATAGTACTGTATTGGCCTGTATTACAGTATTACAGTACTGTATTGCCCTGTATTACAGTATTACAGTACTGTATTGGCCTGTATTACAGTATTATATTGCCCTGTATTACAGTATTACAGTACTGTATTGGCCTGTATTACAGTATTACAGTACTGTATTGGCCTGTATTACAGTATTACAGTACTGTATTGCCCTGTATTACAGTATTATAGTACTGTATTGGCCTGTATTACAGTATTACAGTACTGTATTGGCCTGTATTACAGTATTACAGTACTGTATTGGCCTGTATTACAGTATTACAGTACTGTATTGGCCTGTATTACAGTATTACAGTACTGTATTGGCCTGTATTACAGTACTGTATTGGCCTGTATTACAGTATTACAGTACTGTATTGGCCTGTATTACAGTATTCAGTACTGTATTGGCCTGTATTACAGTACTGCCCTGTATTACAGTACTGTATTGGCCTGTATTACAGTATTATAGTACTGTATTGGCCGGTATTACAGTATTACAGTACTGTATTGCCCTGTATTACAGTATTATAGTACTGTATTGGCCTGTATTACAGTATTACAGTACTGTATTGGCCTGTATTACAGTATTACAGTACTGTATTGGCCTGTATTACAGTATTACAGTACTGTATTGCCCTGTATTACAGTATTATAGTACTGTATTGGCCTGTATTACAGTATTACAGTACTGTATTGCCCTGTATTACAGTATTATAGTACTGTATTGGCCTGTATTACAGTATTACAGTACTGTATTGCCCTGTATTACAGTATTATAGTACTGTATTGGCCTGTATTACAGTATTGTATTGCCCTGTATTACAGTATTACAGTACTGTATTGCCCTGTATTACAGTATTATAGTACTGTATTGGCCTGTATTACAGTACTGTATTGCCCTGTATTACAGTATTACAGTACTGTATTGGCCTGTATTACAGTATTACAGTACTGTATTGCCCTGTATTACAGTATTATAGTACTGTATTGCCCTGTATTACAGTATTACAGTACTGTATTGGCCTGTATTACAGTATTATAGTACTGTATTGCCCTGTATTACAGTATTACAGTACTGTATTGCCCTGTATTACAGTATTATAGTACTGTATTGGCCTGTATTACAGTATTACAGTACTGTATTGCCCTGTATTACAGTATTACAGTACTGTATTGGCCTGTATTACAGTATTACAGTACTGTATTGCCCTGTATTGCCCTGTATTACAGTATTATAGTACTGTATTGGCCTGTATTACAGTATTACAGTACTGTATTGCCCTGTATTACAGTATTATAGTACTGTATTGGCCTGTATTACAGTATTACAGTACTGTATTGCCCTGTATTACAGTATTATAGTACTGTATTGGCCTGTATTACAGTATTACAGTACTGTATTGCCCAACGCAATTTAAGTAAAGTGATTCGATTTGTTACATAGAGATTTTTTTTTAACTTTCTCTGAAGTAAAACCATAATAGTCATCATCATAGTTGGACATTGGTGTATACAGTGATCAAATTTGATGACCAATTTATGCAGAAATCCAGGTAATTCCAAAGGGTTCACATACTTTTTCTTACCACTGTATATCATACTTGTTATGTTTCTACTTTACAGACATATATTTCCATTAGTAGTAGTAGTTCTCATAATCTGTAGTGGACAACCCAGTTTACATGTAAAATCTATAAATTTAACAAACGTTTAAGTAATAGTAAAATATTTTTAACAAAAGAGAATCATATCAAAAGTGTGCATCTCATTGTGAAAGGCAATGACTTTATATGAACACATATTGCAATGTGAAACATGCATTTGGAGAAGAAATACTGATTAAGTTTAATGAAAAAGTAACTGTATAATTTTGTGTGTTGCACGTAGTCAATTGAAAATGTTGGGCCTCCAAAATGGCACAGCGATAAAGCACTGCATCGCAGTGCTGAGGTGCCACTACAGCCTCAGGTTCGATCCCAGGCTGTCACGGCCGGCCGTGACTGGGGCCGTGACTGGGAGACCCATGGGGCGGCGCACAATTGTCCCAGCGTTGTCTGGTTTAGAGGAGGGTTTGGCCGGGGTCTCATTGTGCTGTGGCGGGCCGTGCACCTGCAAGCTGACTTCAGTCGGACGGTGTTTCCTCCGACACATTGGTGCGGCTGGCTTCCGTGTTAAGCGAACAGTGTGTCAAGAAGCAGTGTGGCTAGGCAGGTGTGGCAAGGCAGAGTCCGCAGGGGAGTTGCAGCGATGAGACAAGATCAGAACTACCATTTGGATATTCCGAAAAAAGGGGTAAAAAAAATGTGCTTAGAGTTTTGAAACAACTGCCTTTTTGATGATCTTAAATTTTTTGTCATTTAGCAGACGCTCTTATCCCGAGCAACTTACAGTAGTGAATTCATACATTTCATTTCATGGATTTGTACTGGCCCCCCGTGGGAATCGAACCCACAACCCTGGCGTTGCACACACCATGCTGGCGTTGCAAACACCATGCTCTACCAACTGAGCCACAGGGAAGGCTGTTTTGAGTGTTGTGTGTTGTGAAAATTGCACCAAAGTGATAAAAAAACCCATATAATATGGATGCTCAGGGTGTTGATGCTCACCAACCACGGAGAAGAAGAGGGTGACAGATCCCTCGATGACCTCTAGGCGGCGCTGTGTGGATCGGCTGGCCAGCCGGGTGGAGCCCAGACTCTTGTTCCTGAGGGTGGCGTACCATAGAGAGTACTTTCCCGCCCACCACAGACCCGCGATCAGGAAGAAACTACCCGGCAATGCATGGCCCTTAAAACTACCCATAATCCTTCACTGGAATACCTGGAACACAGAGAGAGGGGACGGACGGTCAGAACTCAGAAAAGTCTGATATCTGGTGATGAGAAAAGTATCTTATTCTTAAGATTGGGCAACAAGAAATGTGGTGTTAAAGTGGTTTACAAACTTTTTATAGTCCCGTACCCCTTCAAACATTCAACCTCCAGCTGTACCCCCTCTAGCACCAGGGTCAGCGCTCTCTCAAATGTTGTTTTCTGCCATCATTGTAGCCTGCCACACACACACTATACGATACATTTATTAAACATAAGAATGAGTGTGAGTTTCTGTCACAACCCGGCTCAAGGGAAGTGACAAAGAGCTCTTATTGGACAAGGGCACAAATAATAATAATCAATAATTTTGCTCTTTATTAAACCATCTTACATATAAAACCTTATTTGTTCATAAAAAATGGTGAATAACTCACCACAGGTTAATGAGAAGGATGTGCTTGAAAGGATGCTCATAACTCTGCAATGTTGGGTTTTATTGGAGAGAGCCTCAGTCTTAAATCATTTCCCACACACAGTCTGTGCCTGTATTTAGTTTTCATGCTAGTGAGGGCCGAGGATCCACTCTCACATAGGTATGTGGTTGCAAAGGGCATAAGTGTCTTAACAGCAGGATTTGCCAAAGCAGGATACTCTGAGCGCAGCCCAATCCAATAATCTGGCAGTTGCTTCTGAGTAAATAAAATGTTCACAGAACCGCTTGTTGCGATTTCGATGAGTCTCTCTTGTTCAGATATCGGTAAGTGGACTGGAGGCAGGGCATGAAAGGGATAACGAATCCAGTTGTTTGTGTCGTCCGTTTCAGGAAAGTACCTGCGTAATTGAGCACCCAGCTCACTCAGGTGCTTCACTATATCACATTTGACATTGTTCCCGTAAGCTTGAGTTCATTTGCACACAAAAAATCATACAATGATGGAAAGACCTGTGTGTTGTCCTTGTTAATGCAGACAGAGAAGAGCTCCAACTTCTTAATCATATCATTGCATAGTGCTGAAAATAAAAGAGAGTTCAGGGGCCTTGCTTTAAACCTGTTGGGGCTCGGGGGCAGTATTGAGACATTTTGAAAAAAATATGTGCCCATTTTTAACTGCCTCCTACACCAACTCAGAAGCTAGGATATGCATATTATTAACACATTCGGATAGAAAACACTCTGAATTTTCTAAAACAGTTTGAATGGTGTCTGTAAGTATAACAAAACTCATATTGCATGCTAAAACCTGTGAAAAATAGATCCCAAAAAAATGTGAATATTGTGACTGTACTATTTAGTGTCATTGTTTTATAGATACCATAGTGAGAAAGGATTCATTTCGCAACACCTACGGCTTCCACTAGATGTCAACGATCTTTATAAAGTTGTTTGAAGCGTCTATGATAAACAGAGAGCAAATTAGAATCCAAGGAAGTTGACATGTCATCACTTCATTTTTTTGCGCCTGCGCATAAATCTGAGAAACGTGAGTTTTGTCTTCATTGTTTATCTAGACATAGGATAGGTTGTGTGAAAATATTACTGATGTTTAACGTTAAAAATGGACCAAAACATTAATGCTAAACAACATTTGACATGTTTGAACGAACATAAATAGATTATTTACTAGTTTTTTTTAGCTTTTCGGCGTGATTTTACAGTCCCCCCACCACGTTTTGTGGGAGCATAATGAACGCTAAGTACTTGGTGTTATTTGGACATAAATTATGAACTTTGTCAAAAGAAACCACATTTGTTCCGGACCTGGGATGCCTTCCGGACCTGGGATGCCTGCCTTCTGATGGAGATAATCAAAGGTAAGGGGATATTTACAATGTTATTATCGATTTTAGATGATGCTAACTGTATAGCATAGCCTGTTGTTCTTAGCATAGCACCCCGTTTATTGCAAAATGTGATTTCCCAGTAAAGTTATTTTGAGATCTGGCCATTCGGTAGCAATTACGAGATGATAATATATTATTCTTTGAATGACAATATTATAATTTACCAATGTTTTCGAATAGTAATTTTGTAATGTTCACCGGAAGCATTTCAGAGAAGAAAAAAATCTGAATTTCACGCTACTGTAAAATGCTGTTTTTGGATATAAATATGAACTTGATGGAACAAAAAATGCATGTATTGTATAACATAATGTCCTAGGAGTGTCATCTGATGGAGATTGACAAAAGTTAGTGCATAATTCAAGCTGGTTTCTGCTTTTGGTGACGCCTGACCTTGAATTGAAAATGGATGTTTGTACTTTTGTGGCTATGTACTGTCCTAACATAATCTAACTTTATGCTTTTGCCGTAAAGCCTCTTTGAAAATCGAACAATGTGGTTAGATTAAGGAGATGTTTATCATTTCAATTGTGTAAAATAGTTGATTGTTTGAGAAATTGAAATTATTAGATTTTTGATGTTTTGAATTTCCAGCCTTGTTAGCAATCCCGGCTCGGGGTTCATTGCTAACCTGTAGCCCCAACAGGTTTTAACAAAGTTAACCATTTTCACTGTAGTGTCCAAAACGTCTTTCAAGCTGTCAGGCATTCTCTTGGCAGCAAGAGCCTCTCGGTGGATGCTGCAGTGGACCCAAGTGGCGTCGGGAGCAACTGCTTGCACGCGCGTTACCACTCCACTATGTCTCCCTGTCATGGCTTTTGCGCCATCAGTACAGATACCAACACATCTTGACCACCAAAGTCCATTTGATGTCACAAAAGCTGTCCAGTACTTTAAAAATATCCTCTTCTGTTGTCCTGGTTTCCAGTGGTTTGCAGAAGAGGATGTCTTCCTTAATTGACCCCCCGTAAACGTAACGGACATATACCAGAAGCTGTGCCAGGCCCGCCACGTCTGTTGACTCATCCAGCTGTAACGCATAGAATTCACTGGCTTGTCGAATAGTAATTTGTTGCTAGCATTGGATGTGCTCGTGGAAGCAGAACAACTTGTGTCGTTGACAGGTGCAGGTGTAGTACTGCTGGTAGTAGCAGGTGTAGTACTGCTGGTAGCAGCAGGTGTAGTACTGCTGGTAGTAGCAGGTGTAGTACTGCTGGTAGTAGCAGGTGTAGTGCTGCTGGTAGTAGCAGGTGTAGTGCTGCTGGTAGTAGCAGGTGTAGTGCTGCTGGTAGTAGCAGGTGTAGTGCTGCTGGTAGTAGCAGGTGTAGTACTGCTGGTAGTAGCAGGTGTAGTACTGCTGGTAGTAGCAGGTGTAGTGCTGCTGGTAGTAGCAGGTGTAGTACTGCTGGTAGTAGCAGGTGTAGTACTGCTGGTAGTAGCAGGTGTAGTACTGCTGGTAGTAGCAGGTGTAGTACTGCTGGTAGTAGCAGGTGTAGTGCTGCTGGTAGTAGCAGGTGTAGTGCTGCTGGTAGTAGCAGGTGTAGTGCTGCTGGTAGTAGCAGGTGTAGTACTGCTGGTAGTAGCAGGTGTAGTACTGCTGGTAGTAGCAGGTGTAGTACTGCTGGTAGTAGCAGGTGTAGTACTGCTGGTAGTAGCAGGTGTAGTACTGCTGGTAGTAGCAGGTGTAGTACTGCTGGTAGTAGCAGTAGTACCAGTAGAGCTGGTATGTGTCTCTATGGACGCGGGCCTTACTTTCTTTTAGCCATTTATCCATTTTCGAGCAAACGGAATGAGCAACAGCTCCGTTCGGCTACATACGGACCGTTAGTGGAATTCCCTGAAGAGAGTAACGGTTAATGTGATTGGATGTTCATTATTTGACTCGGCTTCCTGTATTTGACATTGTGTTGTTATTTCGCTGAACACTAGATGGTTTCATTTTATTTTTGGCAAACGAGACTACTCAGGCAAGAAAAAAAACAGTTCTCTGTTAAAGGAGACCAGACCCAAACAGCTCTGTTAAACGAGACCAGAACCAAACAGCCCTGTTAAAGGAGACCAGAACCAAACAGCTCTGTTAAAGGAGACCAGAACCAAACAGCCCTGTTAAAGGAGACCAGAACCAAACAGCTCTGTTAAAGGAGACCAGAACCAAACAGTTCTGTTAAAGGAGACCAGAACCAAACAGTTCTCTGTTAAAGGAGACCAGAACCAAACAGCCCTGTTAAAGGAGACCAGAACCAAACAGCTCTGTTAAAGGAGACCAGAACCAAACAGTTCTGTTAAAGGAGACCAGAACCAAACAGCTCTGTTAAAGGAGACCAGAACCAAACAGTTCTCTGTTAAAGGAGACCAGAACCAAACAGTTCTCTGTTAAAGGAGACCAGAACCAAACAGCCCTGTTAAACGAGACCAGAACCAAACAGTTCTCTGTTAAACGATACCAGAACCAAACAGCTCTGTTAAAGGAGACCAGAACCAAACAGTTCTCTGTTAAAGGAGACCAGAACCAAACAGCTCTGTTAAACGAGACCAGAACCAAACAGCCCTGTTAAAGGAGACCAGAACCAAACAGTTCTCTGTTAAAGGAGACCAGAACCAAACAGCTCTGTTAAACGAGACCAGAACCAAACAGCCCTGTTAAAGGAGACCAGAACCAAACAGCCCTGTTAAACGAGACCAGAACCAAACAGCTCTGTTAAAGGAGACCAGAACCAAACAGCCCTGTTAAAGGAGACCAGAACCAAACAGTTCTCTGTTAAACGAGACCAGAACCAAACAGCCCTGTTAAACGAGACCAGAACCAAACAGTTCTCTGTTAAACGAGACCAGAACCAAACAGCTCTGTTAAACGAGACCAGAACCAAACAGCCCTGTTAAGCCCCGAACTCTATCTACACCTGGGCAGGTGGAAAAACTGAGGAGCTTCGATGCTGGCTTACGTCTGGTTGGGTGGAGGCTACTGGGTGGCTCCACCCACCCAAGAAGACTCCAGGCTGTAATCGCTGCCTAAGGTGCTTCAACAAAGTACTGAGTAAAGGGTTAGATTTAGTTTTATATATACATTTGCAAACATTTCTAAAAATCTGTTTCTGCTTAGTCGTCATTATGGGGTATTGTGTGTAGACTAATGAGGGCGAAAAACAATTGAATCAATTTAAGAATAAGTGTAATTTAACAAATGTGGAATAACTAAAGGGGTCTGAATACTTTCTGAATGCACTATATCTCTGGATGAAGAGATCCCTTTCATTCAACAGCAGCATATCAATTAATTGGTCTATTTACATCTCAAACAGCCTGAGTCTTTCATCCTTTGTTCCCTTGAATGAATGTAATTAATTGACAGACAGACAGACTTAGCAGAAGGTGATAAACAAGAGGGAAAACATGGACTAGACTCACGGACTAGACTCTCTACACAGTAAAACTACTGATGGACTAGACTCTCTACACAGTAAAACTACTGATGGACTAGACTCTCTACACAGTAAAACTACTGATGGACTAGACTCTCTACACAGTAAAACTACTGATGGACTAGACTCTCTACACAGTAAAACTACTGATGGACTAGACTCTCTACACAGTAAAACTACTGATGGACTAGACTCTCTACACAGTAAAACTACTGATGGAATATATACACATTATATACACTGCTCAAAATAATAAAGGGAACACTTAAACAACACATCCTAGATCTGAATGAAAGAAATAATCTTATTAACTACATTTTTCTTTACATAGTTGAATGTGCTGACAACAAAATCACACAAAAATAATCAATGGAAATCCAATTTATCAACCCATGGAGGTCTGGATTTGGAGTCACACTCAAAATTAAAGTGGAAAACCACACTACATGCTGATCCAACTATGATGTAATGTCATTAAAACAAGTCAAAATGAGGCTCAGTAGTGTGTGTGGCCTCCACGTGCCTGTATGACCTCCCTACAACGCCTGGGCATGCTCCTGATGAGGTGGCGGATGGTCTCCTGAGGGATCTCCTCCCAGACCTGGACTAAAGCATCCGCCAACTCCTGGACAGTCTGTGGTGCAACGTAGCGTTGGTGGATGGAGCGAGACATGATGTCCCAGATGTGCTCAATTGGATTCAGGTCTGGGGAACGGGCGGGCCAGTCCATAGCATCAATGCCTTCCTCTTGCAGGAACTGCTGACACACTCCAGCCACATGAGGTCTAGTATTGTCTTGCATTAGGAGGAACCCAGGGCCAACCGCACCAGCATATGGTCTCACAAGGGGTCTGGGGATCTCATCTCGGTACCTAATGGCAGTCAGGCTACCTCTGGCGAGCACATGGAGGGCTGTGCGGCCCCCCAAAGAAATGCCACCCCACACCATGACTGACCCACCGCCAAACCGGTCATGCTGGAGGATGTTGCAGGCAGCAGAACGTTCTCCACGGCGTCTCCAGACTCTGTCACGTATGTCATGTGCTCAGTGTGAACCTGCTTTCATCTGTGAAGAGCACAGGGCGCCAGTGGCAAATTTGCCAATCTTGGTGTTCTCTGGCAAATGCCAAACATCCTCCACGGTGTTGGGCTGTAAGCACAACCCCCACCTGTGGACGTCGGGCCCTCATACCACCCTCATGGAGTCTGTTTCTGACCGTTTGAGCAGACACATGCACATTTGTGGCCTGCTGGAGGTCATTTTGCAGGGCTCTGGCAGTGCTCCTCCTGCTCCTCCTTGCACAAAGGCGGAGGTAGCGGTCCTGCTGCTGGGTTGTTGCCCTCCTACGGCCTCCTCCACGTCTCCTGATGTACTGGCCTGTCTCCTGGTAGCGCCTCCATGCTCTGGACACTACGCTGACAGACACAGCAAACCTTCTTGCCACAGCTCGCATTGATGTGCCATCCTGGATGATCTGCACTACCTGAGCCACTTGTGTGGGTTGTAGACTCCGTCTCATGCTACCACTAGAGTGAAAGCACCGCCAGCATTCAAAAGTGACCAAAACATCAGCCAGGAAGCATAAGAACTGAGAAGTGGTCTGTGGTCACCACCTGCCGAACCACTCCTTTATTGGGGGTGTCTTGGTAATTGCCTATAATTTCCACCTGTTGTCTATTCCATTTGCACAACAGCATGTGAAATGTATTGTCAATCAGTGTTGCTTCCTAAGTGGACAGTTTGATTCCACAGAAGTGTGATTGACTTGGAGTTACATTGTGTTGTTTAAGTGTTCCCTTTATTTTTTTGAGCAGTGTATATACATTTGCAAAGAAAAGTCTAAAAATCTGTTTTTGCTTTGTCATTATGGGGTATTGTGTGTAGATTAATGAGGGGGGAAAAACAAATGTGGAATAACTAAAGGGGTCTGAATACTTTCTGAATGCACTATATCTCTGGATGAAGAGATCCCTGTCATTCAACAGCAGCATATCAATTAATTGGTCTATTTACATCTCAAACAGCCTGAGTCTTTCATCCTTTGTTCCCTTGAATGAATGTAATTAATTGACAGACAGACTTAGCAGAAGGTGAGTAAGCAGCATGGATTTCATGACTACAAAACTAAGACAGTATAACTATTAATGTATATATAATATAACTAGCAGAAGGTGAGAGGGAAAACATGGACTAGACTAGAGTAGGCAGCATGGATTTCATGACTACAAAACTAAGATGTCGGTAAATGTGTTAAATGCAGAGTTTTGATTTAGATTTTTATTAAAAGTAAAAAACTAAGCGAAGTAGCAACATAGAGCACAGCAACACAGAGACAAGCCAGGAACCTTATTCATTTAGGGCTAGGGGTTAGGGCCAGGGTTTAGGGGTTAGGGCTAGGGGTTAGGGGTGGGTTAGGGGTGGGTTAGGGGTTAGGGGTTAGGGTTAGGGGTTAGGGGTGGGTTAGGGGTTAGGGTTAGGGGTGGGTTAGGGGTTAGGGTAGGGTTAGGGGTTAGGGTTTATGGGTTAGGGTTGGGTTAGGGGTTATGGGTTAGGGCTAGGGTTAGGTTAGGGTTAGGGGTTAGGGCTAGGGTTAGGGGTTAGGGGTGGGTTATGGGTTAGGGGTTATGGGTTAGGGGTTAGGGGGTTAGGGGGTTAGGGGTTAGGGTGTAGGGTTAGGGGTTAGGGGGTAGGGGTTAGGGTTATGGGTTAGGGGTTAGGGTTAGGGCTAACCCCTGACTTAGTCAGCCAGATGTGGTGACGAACAGATGTTATTTTCAGATGTTTTTTTTTTTTTGTTTTTTTTTGTTCATGTGCTGGCTACCTAGCAGTAGGCTTTCATCTCTTTAGTGATGTGGCGCTTTTGCTTATGGACAGTTTATTGGAGCCTGTTCCTGATGGAGCCTGTGATATCTCTTCCTGATGGAGCCTGTGATATCTGTTCCTGATGGAGCCTGTGATATCTGTTCCTGATGGAGCCTGTGATATCTCTTCCTGATGGAGCCTGTGATATCTGTTCCTGATGGAGTCTGTGATATCTGTTCCTGATGGAGCCTGTGATATCTGTTCCTGATGGAGCCTGTGATATCTGTTCCTAATGGAGCCTGTGATATCTGTTCCTGATGGAGTCTGTGATATCTGTTCCTGATGGAGCCTGTGATATCTGTTCCTGATGGAGCCTGTGATATCTGTTCCTGATGGAGCCTGTGATATCTGTTCCTGATGGAGTCTGTGATATCTGTTCCTGATGGAGTCTGTGATATCTGTTCCTGATGGAGCCTGTGATATCTGTTCCTGATGGAGCCTGTGATATCTCTTCCTGATGGAGTCTGTGATATCTGTTCCTGATGGAGCCTGTGATATCTGTTCCTGATGGAGCCTGTGATATCTCTTCCTGTTGGAGCCTGTGATATCTCTTCCTGATGGAGTCTGTGATATCTGCTCCTGATGGAGGTGAAGGGAAACAAGATCCAGCACCACTCAGGTGAAGGGAAACAAGATCCAGCACCACTCAGGTGAAGGGAAACCATATCCAGCACCACTCAGGTGAAGGGAAACCATATCCAGCACCACTCAGGTGAAGGGAAACAATATCCAGCACCACTCAGGTGAAGGGAAACAAGATCCAGCACCACTCTGGTGAAGGGAAACAATATCCAGCACCACTCAGGTGAAGGGAAACCATATCCAGCACCACTCAGGTGAAGGGAAACCATATCCAGCACCACTCTGGTGAAGGGAAACAATATCCAGCACCACTCTGGTGAAGGGAAACCATATCCAGCACCACTCTGCTGAAGGGAAACAATATCCAGCACCACTCTGGTGAAGGGAAACCATATCCAACACCACTCAGGTGAAGAGAAACAATATCCAGCACCATTCAGGTGAAGGGAAACATTATCCAGCACCACTCAGGTGAAGGGAAACCATATCCAGCACCACTCAGGTGAAGAGAAACAATATCTAGCACCACTCAGGTGAAGGGAAACCCTATCCAGCACCACTCAGGTGAAGGGAAACAATATCCAGCACCACTCAGGTGAAGAGAAACCATATCTAGCACCACTCAGGTGAAGGGAAACCTTATCCAGCACCACTCAGGTGAAGAGAAACAAGATCCAGCACCACTCAGGTGAAGGGAAACAATATCCAGCACCACTCAGGTGAAGGGAAACAAGATCTCGCACCACTCAGGTGAAGAGAAACAAGATCCAGCACCACTCAGGTGAAGGGAAACATATCCAGCACCACTCAGGTGAAGAGAAACAATATCCAGCACCACTCAGGTGAAGGGAAACCATATCCAGCACCACTCCGGTGAAGGGAAACATTTTCCAGCACCACTCAGGTGAAGGGAAACAATATCCAGCTCCACTCAGGTGAAGGGAAACCTTATCCAGCACCACTCAGGTGAAGGGAAACAATATCCAGCACCACTCAGGTGAAGGGAAACATTATCTAGCACCACTCAGGTGAAGGGAAACAATATCCAGCACCACTCAGGTGAAGGGAAACAAGTTCTAGCACCACTCAGGTGAAGAGAAACCAGATCCAGCACCACTCAGGTGAAGAGAAACAATATCCAGCACCACTCAGGTGAAGGGAAACAAGTTCTAGCACCCCTCAGGTGAAGAGAAACCAGATCCAGCACCACTCAGGTGAAGAGAAACAATATCCAGCACCACTCAGGTGAAGAGAAACCATATCCAGCACCACTCAGGTGAAGGGAAACCATATCCAGCACCACTCAGGTGAAGGGAAACCATATCCAGCACCACTCCGGTGAAGGGAAACATTATCCAGCACCACTCAGGTGAAGGGAAACAATATCCAGCACCACTCAGGTGAAGGGAAACCATATCCAGCACCACTCCGGTGAAGGGAAACATTATCCAGCACCACTCAGGTGAAGGGAAACAATATCCAGCTCCACTCAGGTGAAGGGAAACCTTATCCAGCACCACTCAGGTGAAGGGAAACAATATCCAGCACCACTCAGGTGAAGGGAAACATTATCTAGCACCACTCAGGTGAAGGGAAACAATATCCAGCACCACTCAGGTGAAGGGAAACAAGTTCTAGCACCACTCAGGTGAAGAGAAACCAGATCCAGCACCACTCAGGTGAAGAGAAACAATATCCAGCACCACTCAGGTGAAGGGAAACAAGTTCTAGCACCCCTCAGGTGAAGAGAAACCAGATCCAGCACCACTCAGGTGAAGAGAAACAATATCCAGCACCACTCAGGTGAAGAGAAACCATATCCAGCACCACTCAGGTGAAGGGAAACCATATCCAGCACCACTCAGGTGAAGGGAAACCATATCCAGCACCACTCCGGTGAAGGGAAACATTATCCAGCACCACTCAGGTGAAGGGAAACAATATCCAGCACCACTCAGGTGAAGGGAAACAATAATATGACTGAAAACATATACAGCTGCTGCAATAGCGGGCCGTGTCATTCCAACTATAAGAATCAATCCATCCTTGACCGGATAATTCCTTCCAGCACGCTTTCAATATCCTTATTAGTCCTTAAATCCTTCCATAAAGTTTATGTACTGTAATCAAACTTAAAAAGCTGCCCTTGATTTATTCTAACAATTTTTTTGTTAAAAACAAGTTAACATTTTTCCAAAAGTTACACCGTACACAAGCCTAAGATCACCATGGGCAATGCCAACCTTTGGCTGGAGGGGTGTAAAACTCGCCGCCATTGGACTCTGGAGCAGTGGAAACGCGTTCTCTGGAGTGATGAATCACACTTCACCATCTGGGAGTCCGACGGACAAATCTGGGTTTGGCGGATACCAGGAGAACGCTACCTGCCCCAATGCATAGTGCCAACAGTTTGGTGGAGGAGGAATAATGGTCTGGGGTTGTTTTTCATGGTTTGGGCCTCTTAGTTTCAGGGAAGGGAAATCTTAACGCTACAGCATACAATGACATTCTAGACGATTCTGTTCTTCCAAATTTGTGGCAACAGTTTGGGGAAGGACCTTTCCTGTTTCAGCATGACAATGCCCCCGTGCACAAAGCCAGGTCCATATAGAAATGGTTTATCGAGATCGGTGTGGAAGAACTTGACTGGCCTGCACAGAGCCCTGACCTAAACCCCATCGAACACCTTTGATATTAATTGAAACACCGACTGCGAACCAGACCTAAACGCCCAACATCAGTGCCCAACCTCACTAACGCTCGTGGCTGAATGGAAGAAAGTCCCTGCAGCAATGTTCCAACATCTAGTGGAAATCCTTCCCAGAAGAGTGGAGGCTGTTATAGCAGCAAAGGGGGGACCAATCCATATTAATGCTCACGACTTTGAAATTAGATGTTTCGACAAGCAGGTGTCCACATACTTTTGGTCATGTAGTGTACTTAAATGTCCAAGAAGGAAAGAGACATTTTACATGCTGTTCACCCTCTGGATACAATGAATCGGCTATGTGAAATTTGAACAAAATACTTTCAACAAATGTATTATTTTAATATTTATTTATGTATCAATACTTTATTACATGTAGCCTGTTTAAACCAACAAGGATACCGTTTCTATTGAGTTCTGTTGGTTTAAAACCCAGCCAGGATACCGTTTCTATTGAGTTCTGTTGGTTTAAAACCCAGCCAGGATACCGTTTCTATTGAGTTCTGTTGGTTTAAAACCCAGCCAGGATACCCAGCCAGGATACCGTTTGTGTTCTGTTCTTTGAGGTAGGTATATAGCGTTTAATCCTGTCTGTCTTGTCACTAACCCATATCACTAACCCATATCATATCAGATTAATCCTGTCAGTCTTTTCACTAACCCATATCACTAACCCATATCATATCAGATTAATCCTGTCAGTCTTGTCACTAACCCATATCATATCCGATTAATCCTGTCAGTCTTGTCACTAACCCATATCATATCAGATTAATCCTGTCAGTCTTGTCACTAACCCATATCACTAACCCATATCATATCAGATTAATCCTGTCTGTCTTTTCACTAAACCATATCACTAACCCATATCATGGTTAGATGAAACAAAAATTGCTCTCTTTCACAAGATGTGTTTTTAATTAACGTCAATTTACCAACATTTCTGAAAATAGATATATATGGCGTTTTGGAGTGAAACTCTTCCGTCCACCATTATCCTTTCTGTTCCTCCCGTTCAGATGATTAACCTGTAGTCAGGTGATTGGTACCACAGTTCTCTGCTGTTGCAATGTTTTCCAGCCTTCAAACATCCATCATTGCTCTCTGTACAGATAAATATAAATAATAATATAATAATAATATAATAATATAAATAATAATATAAATAATATAAATAAATATAGTCCTATTGTAACAACATCATAAACATGGCACGGGTTTTAAAGATCGACTGTGAGTATGACATGCCAGGGTGAGTTATAAGGATTTATGAACCTGTTGAATTATTACATGAGCTGTCCTTTGGCTCTCAGCTTGGTTTAGTCTGTTTTCAATATGTTTTCAATACATTCAGACAGGTTCTGTTTAGTCTGTTTTCAATACATTCAGACAGGCTTGGTTTAGTCTGTTTTCAATATGTTTTCAATACATTCAGACAGGTTCTGTTTAGTCTGTTTTCAATACATTCAGACAGGCTTGGTTTAGTCTGTTTTCAATATGTTTTCAATACATTCAGACAGGTTCTGTTTAGTCTGTTTTCAATACATTCAGACAGGCTTGGTTTAGTCTGTTTTCAATATGTTTTCAATACATTCAGACAGGTTCTGTTTAGTCTGTTTTCAATACATTCAGACAGGCTTGGTTTAGTCTGTTTTCAATATGTTTTCAATACATTCAGACAGGTTTTGTTTAGTCTGTTTTCAATACATTCAGACAGGCTTGGTTTAGTCTGTTTTCAATATGTTTTCAATACATTCAGACAGGTTTTGTTTAGTCTGTTTTCAATACATTCAGACAGGCTTGGTTTAGTCTGTTTTCAATATGTTTTCAATACATTCAGACAGGTTCTGTTTAGTCTGTTTTCAATACATTCAGACAGGCTTGGTTTAGTCTGTTTTCAATATGTTTTCAATACATTCAGACAGGTTCTGTTTAGTCTGTTTTCAATACATTCAGACAGGCTTGGTTTAGTCAGACAGGCTTGGTTTTCAATACATTCAGACAGGTTCTGTTTAGTCTGTTTTCAATACATTCAGACAGGCTTGGTTTAGTCTGTTTTCAATATGTTTTCAATACATTCAGACAGGTTTTGTTTAGTCTGTTTTCAATACATTCAGACAGGTTTTGTTTAGTCTGTTTTCAATATGTTTTCAATACATTCAGACAGGTTCTGTTTAGTCTGTTTTCAATACATTCAGACAGGTTTTCTTCCAAACTCGTCAGTATACGAGCTGAGTGTCTGTGAGGCACAGCTGTGTTATCACCGGTCCTCTGCTCATCATCCTCTAACACACCGTCTCCATGGTGATGATGAGCCCAAATCACTCCTCCACACCACTTTAGAGGAGTGCCTGTGATTGGTTGACAAGGTATTTGTTGTTTGTGTCACACCCACACAACAACAACAACAACAGGATGCTCATTCTGACAAGGGTGTGTCTATACCTACAGTATATCATGAGGATAATGAACTAGTAAACCGTGTTAGATTAAATAAACCTCAGGAACATACCAGAATCCTGAACTAGTCGGATATAACATCACCTATGATTTATATAATGACTGATTGGTTGATTGACCAATAGGTTAGAGACAGCGAGATCCCCATCAATAGAGCCTGTACCAGAGTCTGAGTCTGTTTAAAGCAGGAGTCATACAGAGCAACGTGACCATAAAGTTACCCAGCCTGTCTGCCAGACTGCAGGATATCAAGGTTGATCCACTATATTATGTGGTAATAACCTAAATACCATTCATATTATGTGGTAATAACCTAAATACCATTCATATTGTGTGGTAATAACCTAAATACCATTCATATTGTGTGGTAATAACCTAAATACCATTCATATTATGTGGTAATAACCTAAATACCATTCATATTGTGTGGTAATAACCTAAATACCATTCATATTATGTGGTAATAACCTAAATACCATTCATATTGTGTGGTAGTAACCTAAATACCATTCATATTGTGTGGTAATAACCTAAATACCATTCATATGTGGTAATAACCTAAATACCATTCATATTGTGTGGTAGTAACCTAAATACCATTCATATTGTGTGGTAATAACCTAAATACCATTCATATTATGTGGTAATAACCTAAATACCATTCATATTGTGTGGTAATAACCTAAATACCATTCATATTGTGTGGTAATAACCTAAATACCATTCATATTGTGTGGTAATAACCTAAATACCGTTCATATTGTGTGGTAATAACCTAAATACCATTCATATTGTGTGGTAATAACCTAAATACCATTCATATTGTGTGGTAGTAACCTAAATACCATTCATATTGTGTGGTAATAACCTAAATACCATTCATATTATGTGGTAATAACCTAAATACCATTCATATTGTGTGGTAATAACCTAAATACCATTCATATTGTGTGGTAATAACCTAAATACCGTTCATATTGTGTGGTAATAACCTAAATACCATTCATATTGTGTGGTAATAACCTAAATACCATTCATATGTGGTAATAACCTAAATACCATTCATATTATGTGGTAGTAACCTAAATACCATTCATATTATGTGGTAGTAACCTAAATACCATTCATATTGTGTGGTAATAACCTAAATACCATTCATATTATGTGGTAGTAACCTAAATACCATTCATATTGTGTGGTAATAACCTAAATACCATTCATATTGTGTGGTAATAACCTAAATACCATTCATATTGTGTGGTAGTAACCTAAATACCATTCATATTGTGTGGTAGTAACCTAAATACCATTCATATTGTGTGGTAATAACCTAAATACCATTCATATTGTGTGGTAATAACCTAAATACCGTTCATATTATGTGGTAATAACCTAAATACCATTCATATTGTGTGGTAATAACCTAAATACCATTCATATTGTGTGGTAATAACCTAAATACCATTCATATTGTGTGGTAGTAACCTAAATACCATTCATATTGTGTGGTAATAACCTAAATACCATTCATATTGTGTGGTAATAACCTAAATACCATTCATATTGTGTGGTAATAACCTAAATACCATTCATATTGTGTGGTAATAACCTAAATACCATTCATATTGTGTGGTAATAACCTAAATACCATTCATATTGTGTGGTAATAACCTAAATACCATTCATATTGTGTGGTAGTAACCTAAATACCATTCATATTGTGTGGTAGTAACCTAAATACCATTCATATTGTGTGGTAATAACCTAAATACCATTCATATTGTGTGGTAGTAACCTAAACACTAGAGGTCGACCGATTATGATTTTTCAATGCCGATACCGATTATTGGAGGGCCAAAACCCCCGATGCCGATTAATCGGCCGATTTCTTTATATATATATTTGTGATAATGACAATTACAACAAAACTGAATGAACAATGAACACTTTTATTTTAACTTAATATAATTCATAAATAAAATCAATTTAGTCTCAAATAAATAATGAAACATGTTCAATTTGGTTTAAATAATGCAAAAATAAAGTGTTGGAGAAGAAAGTAAAAGTGCAATATGTGCCATGTAAGAAAGCTAACGTTTAAGTGCCTTGCTCAGAATATGAGAACATATGAAAGCTGGTGGTTCCTTTTAACATGAGTCTTCAATATTCCCAGGTAAGAAGTTTTAGGTTGTAGTTATTATAGGACTATTTCTCTCTATACCATTTGTATTTCATATACCTTTGACTATTGGATGTTCTAATAGGCACTTTAGTATTGCCAGCCTAATCTCGGGAGTTGATAGGCTTGAAGTCATAAACAGCGCAATGCTTGAAGCACAGCGAAGAGCTGCTGGCAAACGCAGGAAAGTGCTGTTTGAATGAATGCTTACGAGCGTGCTGCTGCCTACCACCGCTCAGTCAGACTGCGCTATCAAATCATAGACTTAATTATAATATAATAACACACAGAAATACGAGCCTTAGGTCGCTAGCAAAACCAAATGCATGCTTTTCAACCGATCGCTGCCCGCACCCGCCCGCACGCCTAGCATCACTACTCTGGACGGTTCTGACCTAGAATATGTGGACAACTACAAATACCTAGGTGTCTGGTTAGACTGTAAACTCTCCTTCCAGACTCATATCAAACATCTCCAATCCAAAATCAAATCTAGAATCGGCTTTCTATTTCCAAACAAAGCCTCCTTCACTCATGCTGCCAAACACACCCTCGTAAAACTGACTATCCTACCGATCCTCGACTTCGGCGATGTCATTTACAAAATAGCTTCCAATACTCTACTCAGCAAACTGGATGTAGCCTATCACAGTGCCATCCGTTTTGTCACCAAAGCCCCATATACTACCCACCACTGCGACCTGTATGCTCTAGTCGGCTGGCCCCCACTACATATTCGTCACCAAACCCACTGGCTCCAGGTCATCTACAAGTCTCTGCTAGGTAAAGCCCCGCCTTATCTCAGCTCACTGGTCACCATAGCAGCACCCACTCGTAGCACGCGCTCCAGCAGGTATATTTCACTGTTCATCCCCAAAGCCAACACCTCCTTTGGCCGTCTCTCCGTCCAGTTCTCTGCTGCCAGTGACTGGAAAGAACTGCAAAAATCGCTGAAGCTGGAGACTTACATTTCCCTCACTAACTTTAAACATCAGCTATCTGAGTAGCTAACCGATCGCTGCAGCTGTACATAGTCCATCTGTAAATAGCCCACCCAATCTACCTACCTCATCCCCATATTGTTTTAATTTACTTTCTGCTCATTTGCACACCAGCATCACTACTTACACACCATCATCTGCTCATCATCTGCTCATCTATCACTCCAGTGTTAATCTGCTAAATTGTAATTACTTTGCTACTACGGCCTATTTATTGCCATACCTCCTCATGCCATTTGCACACACTGTGTATAGACTTTCTTTTTTTTCTATTGTGTTATTGACTGTATGTTTGTTTATTCCATGTGTAACTCTGTGTTGTTGTTTCTGTCGCACTGCTTTGCTTTATCTTGGCCAGGTCACAGATCACTGCACCTGTACATAGCCCATCTATAATTTAGCCCAAACAACTACCGCTTCCCCTACTGTATTTATTTATTTTATTTATTTTGCTCCTTTGCACCCCATTATTTAGTTCTACTTTGCACTTTCCTCTACTACAAATCTACCATTCCAGTGTTTTACTTGCTATATTGTATTTACTTTGCCACCATGGCCTTTTTTTGCCTTTACCTCCCTTATCTCACCTCATTTGCTCACATTGTATATAGACTTATTTTTCTACTGTATTATTGACTGTATGTTTGTTTTACTCCATGTGTATCTCTGTGTTGTTGTATGTTGTCGAACTGCTTTGCTTTATCTTGGCCAGGTCGCATTTGTAAATGAGAACTTGTTCTCAACTTGCCTACCTGGTTAAATAAAGGTGAAATAAAACAATAAATAAAAAAATTAACAGTTGTAAATGAGAACTTGTTCTCAACTAGTCTACCTGGTTAAATAAAGGTGAAAAAATTAAAATACAATTTAAAAAAATATGGTCAAATCCGGAAACTATCATTTTGAAAACAAAACGTTTATTCTTTCAGTGAAATACGGAACCGTTCCATATTTTATCTAACGGGTGGCATCCATAAGTCTAAATATTGCTGTCACATTGCACAACCTTCAATGTTATGTCATAATTATGTAATATTCTGGCAAATTAGTTCGCAACAAGCCAGGCGGCCCAAACTGTTGCATATACCCTGACTCTGCGTGCAATGAACGCAAGAGAAGTGACACCATTTCCCTAGTTAAAATAAATTAATGTTAGCAGGCAATATTAACTAAATATGCAGGTTTAAAAATATATACTTGTGTATTGATTTTAAGAAAGGTGTTGATGTTTATGGTTATGTCACGTCCTGGCCAGTATAAGGGTTAATTGTTATTGTAGTTTGGTCAGGACGTGGCAGAGGATATTTGGTTTATGCGGTTCGGGGTGGTGTTTTTTCTAAAAGGGCATTTGATTTAAGTATTCCGGGGTTTTTGGGCACTGTTCCTTGTTTACGTATTTCTATGTTGATCTAGCTGGTTGTATGTCTATGTTTGGTTAATTGGGGTGGACTTCCAATTGAAGGCAGCTGTGTGGTGTTGCCTTTGATTGGAAGTCCTATATTAGTTGGGTGTGTTTGTCTGTGTATTTGTGGGAGATTGTTTCTTGTTTAGCGTGTGTGAGCCTAACAGGACTGTCAAGTAATCGTGAGTTCGTTTTGTTATTTTGTATGTTCATTTTTGAGTTTATGAAATGTTCAAAATGAACTATCTCAACTCTGCTGCATATTGGTCCTCTTTTTCCGACGATGATTTCGCTATATCGTCTGACGACGAAGAAATCTCTGACAGGTTCGGTACATTGGTGCAACGACAGTGCTTTTTTCGTGAATGCGCTCGTTAAATCACCCGTTTGGCGAAGTAGGCTGTGATTCAATGAGAAATTAACAGGCACCGCATCGATTATATGCAACGCAGGACAAGCTAGATAAACTAGTAATATCATCAACCATGTGTTGTTAACTAGTGATTATGTTAAGATTGATTGTTTTTTATAAGATAAGTTTAATGCTAGCTAGCACCTTACCTTGGCTCCTTGCTGCACTCGCATAACAGGTAGTCAGCCTGCCACGCAGTCTCCTCGTGGAGTGCAATGTAATCGGCAATAATCGGTGTCCAAAAATGCCGATTACCGATTGTTATGAAAACTTGAAATCGGCCCTAATTAATCAGCCATTCCGATTAATAGGTCGACCTCTACTAAATACCATTCATATTGTGTGGTAATAACCTAAATACCATTCATATTGTGTGGTAATAACCTAAATTCCATACATATTGTGTGGTAGTAACCTAAATTCCATTCATATTGTGTGGTAATAACCTAAATACCATTCATATTGTGTGGTAGTAACCTAAATACCATTCATATTGTGTGGTAGTAACATACAGTGCATTCGTAAAGTATTCAGACCCAATGACCTTTTCCACATTTTCCATGTTCGCACATTTAAACAAAATAAAAGATTGAAATATCACATTTACAGAAGTTTTCAGACCCTTTTCGATTGGGTTCAAGTCCGGGCTCTGGCTGGGCCACTCAAGGACATTCAGAGACTTGTCCCGAAGCCACTCCTGCGTTGTCTTGGCTGTGTGCTTAGGGTCGTTGTCCTGTTGGAAGGTGAACCTTCACCCCAGTCTGAGGTCCTGAGCTCTCTGGAGCAGGTTTTCATCAAGGATCTCTCTGTACTTTGCTCTGTTCATCTTTCCCTCAATCCTGACTTGTCTCCCAGTCCCTGCCGCTGAAAAAGCATCCCCACAGCATGATGCTGCCACCACCATGCTTCCTCGTAGGGATGGTGCCAGGTTTCCTCCAGATGTGAAGCTTGGCATTCAGGCCAAAGAGTTCAATCTTGGCTTCATCAGACCAGAGAATCTTGCTTGTCATGTTCTGAGAGTCCTTTAGGTGGCTTTTGGCAAACTCCAAGCGGGCTGTCATGTGCCTTTTACTGAGGAGTGGCTTCCGTCTGGCCACTCTAACATAAGGCCTGATTGGTGCAGTGCTGCAGAGATGGTTGTCCTTCTAGAAAGTTGTCATCCTAGAAGTTTCTCCCATCTCCAGAGAGGAACCTTGGAGCTCTGTCAAAGTGATCATCGGGTTCTTGGTCACCTCCCTGACCAAGGCCCTTCTCCCTCTATTGCTCAGTTTGGCCAGGCAGCCAGCTCTAGGAAGAGTCTTGGTGGTTCCAAACCTCTTCCATTAACCTGTTGGGGCTAGGGGGCAGTATTTGCACGGCCGGATAAAAAACGTACCCGATTTAATCTGGTTACTACTATAGAATATGCATATAATTAGTAGATTTGGATAGAAAACACTCTAACGTTTCTAAAACTGTTTGAATGGTGTCTGTGAGTATAACAGAACTCATATGGCAGGCCAAAATCTGAGAAGATTCCATACAGGAAGTTCCCTGTCTGACAATTTGTTGTCCTTCTGTTGCATCTCTATCGAAAATACAGCATCTGTGCTGTAACGTGACACTTTCTAAGGCTTCCATTGGCTCTCTAAAGCCGCCAGAAAGTGGAATGGGGTGTCTGCTGTCTCTGGGCAAAGTACAACAGCTCTGTTTGTGAGTGGTCAGCCTGGGGACAGTGACACTGAGATGCGCGTTCATGAGAATTCTCCATTTTTTTCTTTCAGCCTTTGAATGAATAAAACGTTGCCCGGTTGGAATATTATCGCTAATTTACGAGAAAAATAGCATAAAAATTGATTTTAAACAGCGTTTGACATGCTTCTAAGTACGGTAATGGAATATTTTGAATTTTTTTGTCACGAAATGCGCTCGCGCGGCACCCTTCGGATAGTGACCTGAACGCACGAACAAAACGGAGCTATTTGAATATAACTATGGATTATTTGGAACCAAAACAACATTTGTTGTTGAAGTAGAAGTCCTGGGAGTCCATTCTGATGAAAAACAGCAAAGATAATCAAATTTTTCTAATAGTAATTCTGAGTTTAGTGAGTCCCAAACTTGGTGGGTGTCAAAATAGCTAGCCGTGATGGCTGAGCTATGTACTCAGAATATTGCAAAATGTGCTTTCGCCGAAAAGCTATTTTAAAATCTGACACCGCGATTGCATAAAGGAGTTCTGTATCTATAATTCTTAAAATAATTGTTATGTATTTTGTGAACGTTTATCATGAGTAATTTAGTAAATTCACCGGAAGTTTTCGGTGGGTATGCTAGTTCTGAACATCACATGCTAATGTAAAAAGCTTGTTTTTGATATAAATATGAACTTGATTGAACAAAACATGCATGTATTGTATAACATAATGTCCTAAGAGTGTCATCTGATGAAGATCATCAAAGGTTAGTGCTGCATTTAGCTGTGGTTTTGGTTTTTGTGACATATATGCTTGCTTTGAAAATGGCTGTGTGATTATTTTTGGCAGGGTACTCTCCTGACATAATCTAATGTTTTGCTTTCGATATAAAGCCTTTTTGAAATCGGACAATGTGGTTAGATTAACGAGAGTCTTGTCTTTAAAATGGTGTAAAATAGTCATGTTTGAGAAATTGAAGTTATAGCATTTTTGAGGTATTTGTATTTCGCGCCACGCGATTCCACTGGCAGTTGACTAGGGTGGGACACTAGCCCATAGAAGTTAACCTGTTGGGTCTAGGGGGCAGCATTTGCACGTCTGGATAAAAAAAATGTACCCGATTTAATCTGGTTACTAATCCTACCCAGTAACTAGAATATGCATATACTTATTATATATGGATAGAAAACACTCTAAAGTTTCCAAAACTGTTTGAATGGTGTCTGTGAGTATAACAGAACTCATTTGGCAGGCAAAACCCTGAGACATTTTCTGACAGGAAGTGGATACCTGATGTGTTGTATTGACTTTAAACCTATCCCATTGAAAAACACAGGGGTTTAGGAATATTTTGGCACTTCCTATTGCTTCCACTAGATGTCACCAGCCTTTACAAAGTGTTTTGAGTCTTCTGGAGGGAGATATGACCGAACAAGAGCCATGGAACGGTGATGTCCCATTAGACACCTGGCGCGCTAGTTCATGTTGGGTACCCTCGTTCCAATACGTTATAAAAGAGTATGCATTCGTCCACCTTGAATATTATTCATGTTCTGGTTAAAAAGGCCCTAATGATTTATGCTATACAACGTTTGACATGTTTGAACGAACGGAAATATATTTTTTCCCCTCGTTCATGACGAGAAGTCCGGCTGGCTTACATCATGTGCTAACGAGACGGAGATTTTTGGACATAAATGATGAGCTTTTTTGAACAAAACTACATTCGTTATGGACCTGTGATACCTGGAAGTGACATCTGATGAAGAGAATCAAAGGTAATGGATTATTTACATAGTATTTTCGATTTTAGATCTCCCCAACATGACGTCTAGTCTGTATCGCAACGCATATTTTTCTGGGCGCAGTGCTCAGATTATTGCAAAGTGTGATTTCCCAGTAAGGTTATTTTTAAATCTGGCAAGTTGATTGCGTTCAAGAGATGTAAATCTATAATTCTTTAAATGACAATATAATATTTTACCAATGTTTTCTCATTTTAATTATTTAATTTCTGACGCTGACTTGACTGCCGGTTATTGGAGGGAAACGATTTCCTCAACATCAATGCCATAGTAAAACGCTGTTTTTGGATATAAATATGAACTTGATAGAACTAAAAATGCATGCATTGTCTAACATAATGTCCTAGGAGTGTCATCTGATGGAGATTGTAAAAGGTTAGTGCATCATTTTAGCTGGTTTTATGGTTTTGGTGACCCTGTCTTTGACTTGACAAAACATTACACACAACTCTTGTAAATGTACTGTCCTAACATACTCTAAATTTATGCTTTCGCCGTAAAACCTTTTTGAAATCGTAAAACGTGGTTAGATTAAGGAGATGTTTATCTTTCAAATGGTGTAACATAGTTGTATTTTTGAAAAATTTGAATTTTGACATTTATTTGGATTCAAATTTGCCGCTCTTGAAATGCACCTGCTGTTGATGGAGTGCACCACGGGTGGCACGCTAGCGTCCCACCTAGCCCCAAGAGGTTTTAAGAATGATGGAGGCCACTGTGTTCTTGGGAAACTTCAATGCTGCAGAAATGTTGTTGTACCCTTCCCAGATCTGTGCCTCGATACAATCCTGTCTCGGAGCTCTACGGACAATTCCTTCGACCTCATGGCTTGGATTTTGCTCTGACATGCACTGTACTCGGCCTTGTCTTAGGACAGTAAGTTGGTGGTTGGAGACATCCCTCTAGTGGTGTGGGGGCTGTGCTTTGGCAAAGTGGGCGGGGTTATATCCTGCCTGTTTGGCCCTGTCCGGGGTTATCATCGGATGGGGCCACAGTGTCTTCTGATCCCTCCTGTCTCAGCCTCCAGTATTTATGCTGCAGTAGTTTATGTGTCGGGGGGCTAGGGTCAGTCTGTTACATCTGGAGTATTTCTCTTGTCTTATCCGGTGTCCTGTGTGAATTTAAATATGCTCTCTCTAATTGTCTCTCTCTCTTTCTTTCTTTCTCTCGGAGGACCTGAGCCCTAGGACCATGCCTCAGGACTACCTGGCATGATGACTCCTTGCTGTCCCCAGTCCACCTGGCCGTGCTGCTGCTCCAGTTTCAACTGTTCTGCCTGCGGCTATGGAACCCTGACCTGTTCACTGGACGTGCTTGTTGCACCCTCGACAACTACTATGATTATTATTATTTGACCATGCTGGTCATTTATGAACATTTTAACATCTTGACCATGTTCTGTTATAATATCCACCCGGCACAGCCAGAAGAGGACTGGCCACCCCTCATAGCCTGGTTCCTCTCTAGGTTTCTTCCTAGGTTTTGGCCTTTCTAGGGAGTTTTTCCTAGGGAGTTTTTCCTAGCCACCGTGCTTCTTTCACATGCATTGCTTGCAGTTTGCATTTTTAGGCTGGGTTTCTGTACAGCACTTTGAGATATCAGCTGATGTACGAAGGGCTATATAAATACATTTGATTTGATTTGTCAACTGTGGGACCTTATACAGACAGGTGTGTGCCTTTCCAAATCATGTCCAATCAATTTGTTTTACCACAGGTGGACTCTAATCAAATTGTAGAAACATCTCAAGGATGATCAATGGAAACAGGATGCACCTGAGCTCAACTTCGAGTCTCATAGCAAAGGGTCTGAATACTTATGTAAATAAGGTATTTCTGTTTTCGCTTTGTCATTATTGGGTATTGTGTGTAGATTGATAAGGATTTTTAGAATAAGGCTGTAGCGTAACAAAATGTGGAAAAAGTGAAGGGGTCTGAATACTTTCAGAATGCACTGTAAATACCATTCATATTGTGTAGTAGTAACCTCAAATCAAAATCAAATAAAATTGTATTGGTCACATACACGTGTTGTGGGTGTAACTTAAATACCATTCTTTGACTCAGGCATTGGAATTTCACATGGGTCTAACCCATTATCTTAAGCATACATTATCGACCCTTCCTTATTCCCCATGGAATCCCCTCTTCAGGGTAAACCCCTGCTTTCAAAAACAATATAATTTTACTCTTCAGGGTAAACCTGTTCTCTCTTAAAGCATATCATTTTACTCTTCAGGGTAAACCTGTTCTCTCTTAAAGCATATCATTTTACTCTTCAGGGTAAACCTGTTCTCTCTTAAAGCATATCATTTTACTCTTCAGGGTAAACCTCTGCTATCATTGGCCACGTTTACCCTGAGCAACAATATCCCATTTACAATAGTATTGGGATATTGTTATATTCTGTTTTTGAGTTTACACATATCCCGTTTACAATAACCCGAAAAGGCTTGTATTCCGGTTATGAGAACCCCTGATGAGATACCTGGGAAATGGGGATCCGAGACAGGTTACTGTGGCATGGCAACAAACCCCATACCGTCTGCGCAGGCTCAGTTTCACAGAAGTTTTCATCTGATTGTCCAGCAAATCACTTCAAAAAGTAGGCTACCTACGCATTTCAATACACCATAATAATTCCATAATCATTAATTTTGATGATAGTCCATACTGGACCGTATAGCCTACTGGCTACTTTCACTCCTAATTTAGACAAGTTTCTGTGTATAATTTCGGACATTTGGTATTTTCGACATTTGGTAGACCATTCGTTTGTCAACTATATAGTTAGATACATGCAGCTTCTCTTCTGTCATAAATTGTTGCCCTATGAGACTAAATAAAGTGTAGTGCTCAGCAGAATAATGTCTTTAACACCGGTAAAGTTGTCTGTTTCGTTGAGGGACCGGGGAGAAAACGCATTAAGTCCAAAACACTGGAAAGATTGGTCCTGTTCTAAATGTCGTCAGTTAGACTGGTTTTAAGGAAAAGAAAAGCTGAGAAAATGATGAAACACCATTCTGATAAGACAGTTGGTCTGGGTACATATGTGATGTGGTAGAAATACTGTTGGCTTGTATAACTGTGTCAGACTGTGTCAAAGACAACACATTACAGCGCATTTTCTCAACAGAAGCTGAAAGAAATAAATATTTCTCCACTCCTGTTCCCGAGACAAAATAACATTTGTTCTATAATTTTACTGCAAGAAATCCATACTTTTGCAGGAGTTAATATTATATTACGCTACATTTGACAGGTTATAGACCTACAGCCAGTGTCCATATTTCAGTTAGTACTGAATATATTCCGTATGAATTTAAATGAGGAATATTCAGTTTATTCATGGATACAGGAATACTCGTTAGCAGGATATCAACGGTCCATATAAACCGTTTATCCCGAATAAGACCTGAAGCAGGATATGAGCTACTATACACCAAAGATGTACTGATAATAAAGTAAAAGGATAACTGTCGATGAACTAATATAATATAGCCTGTAGCCAGCTGTTTCTTAAATGTTAGTTTAAGTAAGTTAAGTCTCTGAACTTGTCTTACCGTAGTTAGATTCTTTCCACACAAAAATATCCGTTCGCCAAAGTTCCTAAAACGGTTCCGTTTGTCGAAACATTCACATTTTATTCAAATCCAATGTACACAGTTTAACCATCTTCCAAAAAGAAAAATATCCCACATACAGTATCTTCCAAAGAGGTGAGTAGGTTATTATTATACCAGTCGTCCCATCTTCCAACTAGCTACATTCACAACCACTTTCTGATGCTTGGAAATGACTTGTTTTTTTGCTTTTTTGGGAAACATCCTCAACTGTTTTCCATTGGCTGAGCGTTGTAAAATGACGTCACTTGTACTGACATTGATTGGTTGAACACGTTGTCAGTCTGCAGCGAGCGAGATTCCACGTGTGCACTTTTACCCCCGCTGCTTGGAGTCCCACTCTGGAGAGACAAATACAATCCTCTACTTATAGTCCCACTCTGGAGAGACAAATACAATCCTCTACTTATAGTCCCACTCTGGAGAGACAAATACAATCCTCTACTTATAGTCCCACTCTGGAGAGACAAATACAACCCGCTGCTTGGTGTCCCACTCTGGAGAGACAAATACAATCCTCTACTTATAGTCCCACTCTGGAGAGACAAATACAATCCGCTGCTTGGAGTCCCTCTGAGAGACAAATACAATCCTCTACTTATAGTCCCACTCTGGAGAGACAAATACAACCCGCTGCTTGGAGTCCCACTCTGGAGAGACAAATACAACCCGCTGCTTGGAGTCCCACTCTGGAGAGACAAATACAATCCTCTACTTATAGTCCCACTCTGGAGAGACAAATACAATCCGCTGCTTGGAGTCCCTCTGAGAGACAAATACAATCCTCTACTTATAGTCCCACTCTGGAGAGACAAATACAATCCTCTGCTTATAGTCCCACTCTGGAGAGACAAATACAATCCTCTACTTATAGTCCCACTCTGGAGAGACAAATACAACCTGCTGCTTGGAGTCCCACTCTGGAGAGACAAATACAATCCTCTACTTATAGTCCCACTCTGGAGAGACAAATACAATCCTCTACTTATAGTCCCACTCTGGAGAGACAAATACAATCCTCTACTTATAGTCCCACTCTGGAGAGACAAATTCAATCCTCTGCTTATAATCCCACTCTGGAGAGACAAATACAATCCTCTACTTATAGTCCCACTCTGGAGAGACAAATACAATCCTCTACTTATAGTCCCACTCTGGAGAGACAAATACAACCCGCTGCTTGTTGATTGAGTCAATCGATGGACGTTTGTAGTGCGCCATACATATTCTATCCACAATGATACAGTAGCCTACTAGGATATTTCGGGGGTTTTTCTCCAGTTTTTATTTGGCTTTTTAAATGAATTAATTCACTATTTTGTGAAAGATTCTCCCCAAATTAAGGAACCTGTTGATTTTAGACTATAGTGTGGAAATGAACAGATTTAATATACAACTTCAGTTCACATGAAGATAGTCGTGTCTGCGCTTCACTCTGGATGCGGTTACGCGGCCAGGCAGGACACAAGAGTTCTCTGAAGGCTACGTGCAGAAAGTCACGCTGCGCTTATTCGTCTTCGCAATTATCTTTATACCATATTTTTATTTGACTGGAGGAAAAAACGAACTATCTAAAATAACTCCGGACCTGCTTTCACATTCTCAATTCCACGTGTTTCCTTCAAATGCACACACAATTCAAATGACATTTAATATTATATCCCCAGCGATTAAAAAGGTAATTTTCATTGAAAACAATTAAACAATAGAAACTTGTCAAAAACAAAAATGAACCTAGTGTTAACCTAGTGACATGCTCACCTGTCATAATGGTGCCTAAATATTTAATGATAGAAAACTGTCATAATGTAAATCTTTATTTTTACAATAATAAATAACAAATCACTTAATATCATTTCACATTATGTACAATGTAATGTTTGACAGCTGGTTAAATAAAGGGAGGGAGGGAGGGAGGGAGGGAGGGAGGGAGGGAGGGAGGGAGGGAGGGAGGGAGGGAGGGAGGGAGGGAGGGAGGGAGGGGCACGTGGCTCTGCAGTTTAGTTTTACTAAAAGATTGAGAGATATTTATTCAAAAGGACTACCACAGCAGCAGCTCTGCACAAGTCTGGATACTCCTGGGGATACACCTAATGGACTAGTAGAACATACTGATATACAATATGGAATTCTAGAACACTAATGGACTAGTAGAACATAGTGATATACAGTATGGAATTCTAGAACTAATTGGACTAGTAGAACATAGTGATATACAGTATGGATTTCTAGAACTAATTGGGATAGTAGAACATAGTGATATAAAGTATGGAATTCTGGAACTAATTGGACAAGTAGAACATAGTGATATACAGTATGGAATTCTAGAACTCTAATGGACTAGTAGAACATATTGATATACAGTATGGAATTCTAGAACTAATTGGGATAGTAGAACATAGTGATATAAAGTATGGAATTCTGGAACTAATTGGACAAGTAGAACATAGTGATATACAGTATGGAATTCTAGAACTCTAATTGGACTAGTAGAACATAGTGATATACAGTATGGAATTCTAGAACTCTAATGGACTAGTAGAACATATTGATATACAGTATGGAATTCTAGAACTAATTGGGATAGTAGAACATAGTGATATACAGTATGGAATTCTGGAACTAATTGGACAAGTAGAACATAGTGATATACTGTATGGAATTCTAGAACTCTAATTGGACTAGTAGAACATAGTGATATACAGTATGGAATTCTAGAACTAATTGGACTAGTAGAACATAGTGATATACAGTATGGAATTCTGGAACTAATTGGACAAGTAGAACATAGTGATATACAGTATGGAATTCTGGAACTAATTGGACAAGTAGAACATAGTGATATACAGTATGGAATTATATAACTAATTGGACTAGTAGAACATAGTGATATACAGTATGGAATTCTAGAACTCTAATGGACTAGTAGAACATAGTGATATACAGTATGGAATTCTAGAACTAATTGGACTAGTAGAACATAGTGATATACAGTATGGATTTCTAGAACTCTAATTGGACTAGTAGAACATATTGATATACAGTATGGAATTCTAGAACTAATTGGGATAGTAGAACATAGTGATATAAAGTATGGAATTCTGGAACTAATTGGACAATTAGAACATAGTGATATACAGTATGGAATTATAGAACTCTAATGGACTAGTAGAACACAGAGATATACAGTATGGATTTCTAGAACTATAATTGAACTAGTAGAACATAGTGATATACAGTATGGAATTATAGAACTAATTGGACTAGTAGAACATAGTGATATACAGTATGGAATTCTAGAACTAATTGGACAAGTAGAACATAGTGATATACAGTATGGAATTCTAGAACTCTAATTGGACTAGTAGAACATAGTGATATACAGTATGGAATTCTAGAACTAATTGGACTAGTAGAAAATAGTGATATACAGTATGGAATTCTGGAACTAATTGGACAAGTAGAACATAGTGATATACAGTATGGAATTCTAGAACTCTAATGGACTAGTAGAACATAGTGATATACAGTATGGAATTCTAGAACTAATTAGGATAGTAGAACATAGTGATATACAGTATGGAATTCTGGAACTAATTGGACAAGTAGAACATAGTGATGTACAGTATGGAATTCTAGAACTCTAATTTGACTAGTACAAAATAGTGATATACAGTATGGAATTCTGGAACTAACTGGGATAGAAGAACATAGTGATATACAGTATGGAATTCTAGAACTCAAATGGACTAGTAGAACATAGTGATATACAGTATGGAATATCAGAGAATCAGGAGAGATGCTGAAACACAGACAGAGAGAGAGAGAGAGAGAGAGAGAGAGAGAGAGACAGAGAGAGAGAGAGAGAGAGAGAGAGAGAGAGTTAGACCTCAACCCACTGAAACACAGAGAGAGAGAGTTAGACCTCTACCCACTGAAACACAGACAGAGAGAGAGTTAGACCTCTACCCACTGAAACACAGACAGAGAGAGAGTTAGACCTCTACCCACTGAAACACAGAGAGAGAGAGAGAGAGAGAGAGTTAGACCTCTACCCACTGAAACACAGAGAGAGAGAGTTAGACCTCTACCCACTGAAACACAGAGAGAGAGAGAGAGAGAGAGAGTTAGACCTCTACCCACTGAAACACAGACAGAGAGAGTTAGACTTCTACCCACTGAAACACAGAGAGAGAGAGTTAGACCTCTACCCACTGAAACACAGACAGAGAGAGAGTTAGACCTCTACCCACTGAAACACAGAGAGAGAGAGAGTTAGACCTCTACCCACTGAAACACAGACAGAGAGAGAGAGTTAGACCCATACCCACTGAAACACAGAGAGTGAGAGTTAGACCTCTACCCACTGAAACACAGACAGAGAGAGAGAGTTAGACCTCTACCCACTGAAACACAGACAGAGAGAGAGAGTTAGACCCATACCCACTGAAACACAGAGAGTGAGAGTTAGACCTCTACCCACTGAAACACAGACAGAGAGAGAGAGTTAGACCTCTACCCACTGAAACACAGACAGAGAGAGAGAGTTAGACCCATACCCACTGAAACACAGAGAGTGAGAGTTAGACCTCTACCCACTGAAACACAGACAGAGTTAGACCTCTACCCACTGAAACACAGACAGAGAGAGAGCGAGTTAGACCTCTACCCACTGAAACACAGACAGAGAGAGAGAGTTAGACCTCTACCCACTGAAACACAGACAGAGAGAGAGAGTTAGACCTCTACCCACTGAAACACAGAGAGAGAGAGTTAGACCTCTACCCACTGAAACACAGAGAGAGAGAGTTAGACCTCTACCCACTGAAACACAGAGAGAGAGAGAGTTAGACCTCTACCAACTGAAACACAGAGAGAGAGAGAGAGTTAGACCTCTACCCACTGAAACACAGAGAGAGAGAGTTAGACCTCTACCCACTGAAACACAGAGAGAGAGAGAGTTAGACCTCTACCCACTGAAACACAGAGAGAGAGAGAGTTAGACGTCTACCCACTGAAACACAGAGAGAGAGAGAGTTAGACCTCTACCCACTGAAACACAGAGAGTGAGAGTTAGACCTCTACCCACTGAAACACAGAGAGAGAGAGTTAGACCTCTACCCACTGAAACACAGACAGAGAGAGAGAGTTAGACCTCTACCCACTGAAACACACACAGAGAGAGTTAGACCTCTACCAACTGAAACACAGACAGAGAGAGAGAGTTAGACCTCTACCCACTGAAACACAGACAGAGAGAGAGAGTTAGACCTCTACCCACTGAAACACAGAGAGAGAGAGTTAGACCTCTACCCACTGAAACACAGACAGAGAGAGTTAGACCTCTACCCACTGAAACACACAGAGAGAGAGAGAGAGTTAGACCTCTACCCACTAAAACACAGAGAGAGAGAGTTAGACCTCTACCCACTGAAACACAGACAGAGAGAGAGTTAGACCTCTACCCACTGAAACACAGACAGAGAGAGAGTTAGACCTCTACCCACTGAAACACAGAGAGAGAGAGTTAGACCTCTACCCACTGAAACACAGAGAGAGAGAGAGAGAGAGAGAGAGAGAGAGTTAGACCTCTACCCACTGAAACACAGAGAGAGAGAGTTAGACCTCTACCCACTGAAACACAGAGAGAGAGAGAGAGAGAGAGAGAGAGTTAGACCTCTACCCACTGAAACACAGACAGAGAGAGTTAGACTTCTACCCACTGAAACACAGAGAGAGAGAGTTAGACCTCTACCCACTGAAACACAGACAGAGAGAGAGTTAGACCTCTACCCACTGAAACACAGAGAGAGAGAGAGTTAGACCTCTACCCACTGAAACACAGACAGAGAGAGAGAGTTAGACCCATACCCACTGAAACACAGAGAGTGAGAGTTAGACCTCTACCCACTGAAACACAGACAGAGAGAGAGAGTTAGACCTCTACCCACTGAAACACAGACAGAGAGAGAGAGTTAGACCTCTACCCACTGAAACACAGAGAGAGAGAGTTAGACCTCTACCCACTGAAACACAGAGAGAGAGAGAGTTAGACCTCTACCCACTGAAACACAGACAGAGAGAGAGCGAGTTAGACCTCTACCCACTGAAACACAGACAGAGAGAGAGAGTTAGACCTCTACCCACTGAAACACAGAGAGAGAGAGAGTTAGACCTCTACCCACTGAAACACAGAGAGAGAGAGAGTTAGACCTCTACCCACTGAAACACAGAGAGAGAGAGAGAGAGTTAGACCTCTACCCACTGAAACACAGAGAGTGAGAGTTAGACCTCTACCCACTGAAACACAGAGAGAGAGACTTAGACCTCTACCCACTGAAACACAGACAGAGAGAGAGAGTTAGACCTCTACCCACTGAAACACACACAGAGAGAGTTAGACCTCTACCAACTGAAACACAGACAGAGAGAGAGAGTTAGACCTCTACCCACTGAAACACAGACAGAGAGAGAGAGTTAGACCTCTACCCACTGAAACACAGAGAGAGAGAGTTAGACCTCTACCCACTGAAACACAGACAGAGAGAGTTAGACCTCTACCCACTGAAACACACAGAGAGAGAGAGAGAGTTAGACCTCTACCCACTAAAACACAGAGAGAGAGAGTTAGACCTCTACCCACTGAAACACAGACAGAGAGAGAGAGTTAGACCTCTACCCACTGAAACACAGACAGAGAGAGAGTTAGACCTCTACCCACTGAAACACAGAGAGAGAGAGAGTTAGACCTCTACCCACTGAAACACAGACAGAGAGAGAGTTAGACCTCTACCCACTGAAACACACAGAGAGAGAGAGTTAGACCTCTACCCACTGAAACACAGAGAGAGTTAGACCTCTACCCACTGAAACACAGACAGAGAGAGTTAGACCTCTACCCACTGAAACACAGAGAGAGAGAGTTAGACCTCTACCCACTGAAACACAGAGAGAGAGAGAGAGAGAGAGTTAGACCTCTACCCACTGAAACACAGACAGAGAGAGTTAGACTTCTACCCACTGAAACACAGAGAGAGAGAGTTAGACCTCTACCCACTGAAACACAGACAGAGAGAGAGTTAGACCTCTACCCACTGAAACACAGAGAGAGAGAGAGTTAGACCTCTACCCACTGAAACACAGAGAGAGAGAGAGTTAGACCTCTACCCACTGAAACACAGACAGAGAGAGAGTTAGACCTCTACCCACTGAAACACACAGAGAGAGAGAGTTAGACCTCTACCCACTGAAACACAGAGAGAGTTAGACCTCTACCCACTGAAACACAGACAGAGAGAGTTAGACCTCTACCCACTGAAACACAGAGAGAGAGAGTTAGACCTCTACCCACTGAAACACAGAGAGAGAGAGAGAGAGAGAGAGAGTTAGACCTCTACCCACTGAAACACAGACAGAGAGAGTTAGACTTCTACCCACTGAAACACAGACAGAGAGAGTTAGACTTCTACCCACTGAAACACAGAGAGAGAGAGTTAGACCTCTACCCACTGAAACACAGACAGAGAGAGAGTTAGACCTCTACCCACTGAAACACAGAGAGAGAGAGAGTTAGACCTCTACCCACTGAAACACAGACAGTGAGAGAGAGTTAGACCTCTACCCACTGAAACACAGAGAGAGAGAGTTAGACCTCTACCCACTGAAACACACACAGAGAGAGTTAGACCTCAACCCACTGAAACACAGAGAGAGAGAGTTAGACCTCTACCCACTGAAACACAGACAGAGAGAGAGTTAGACCTCTACCCACTGAAACACAGAGAGAGAGAGAGTTAGACCTCTACCCACTGAAACACAGAGAGAGAGAGAGTTAGACCTCTACCCACTGAAACACAGACAGAGAGAGAGTTAGACCTCTACCCACTGAAACACAGAGAGAGAGAGAGTTAGACCTCTACCCACTGAAACACAGACAGAGAGAGAGTTAGACCTCTACCCACTGAAACACACAGAGAGAGAGAGTTAGACCTCTACCCACTGAAACACAGAGAGAGTTAGACCTCTACCCACTGAAACACAGACAGAGAGAGTTAGACCTCTACCCACTGAAACACAGAGAGAGAGAGTTAGACCTCTACCCACTGAAACACAGACAGAGAGAGAGAGAGTTAGACCCATACCCACTGAAACACAGAGAGTGAGAGTTAGACCTCTACCCACTGAAACACAGACAGAGTTAGACCTCTACCCACTGAAACACAGACACAGAGAGAGAGTTAGACCTCTACCCACTGAAACACAGACAGAGAGAGAGAGTTAGACCTCTACCCACTGAAACACAGACAGAGAGAGAGACTTAGACCTCTACCCACTGAAACACAGAGAGAGAGAGTTAGACCTCTACCCACTGAAACACAGAGAGAGAGAGAGAGAGAGAGTTAGACCTCTACCCACTGAAACACAGAGAGTGAGAGTTAGACCTCTACCCACTGAAACACAGAGAGAGAGAGTTAGACCTCTACCCACTGAAACACAGACAGAGAGAGAGAGTTAGACCTCTACCCACTGAAACACAGACAGAGAGAGAGAGTTAGACCTCTACCCACTGAAACACAGACAGAGAGAGAGAGTTAGACCTCTACCCACTGAAACACAGACAGAGAGAGAGAGTTAGACCTCTACCCACTGAAACACAGACAGAGAGAGTTAGACCTCTACCCACTGAAACACAGACAGAGAGAGTTAGACCTCTACCCACTGAAACACAGACAGGGAGAGTTAGATCTCTACCCACTGAAACACAGACAGAGAGAGTTAGACCTCTACCCACTGAAACACAGAGAGAGAGTTAGACCTCTACCCACTGAAACACAGACAGAGAGAGAGTTAGACCTCTACCCACTGAAACACACACAGAGAGAGTTAGACCTCTACCCACTGAAACACAGAGAGAGAGAGAGTTAGACCTCTACCCACTGAAACACAGAGAGAGAGAGAGAGTTAGACCTCATAGCTCTTAGAGACTTACCCAGAAAGACTCACAACTCTTAGAGACTTACCCAGAAACACTCACAGCTCTTAGAGACTTACCCAGAAAGACTCACAGCTCTTAGAGACTCACCCAGAAACACTCACAGCTCTTAGAGACTTACCCAGAAACACTCACAGCTCTTAGAGACTTACCCAGAAACACTCACAGCTCTTAGAGACTCACCCAGAAACACTCACAGCTCTTAGAGACTCACCCAGAAACACTCACAGCTCTTAGAGACTAACCAGAAACACTCACAGCTCTTAGAGACTTACCCAGAAACACTCACAGCTCTTAGAGACTAACCAGAAACACTCACAGCTCTTAGAGACTGACCCAGAAACACTCACAGCTCTTAGAGACTGACCCAGAAACACTCACAGCTCTTAGAGACTTACCCAGAAACACTCACAGCTCTTAGAGACTAACCAGAAACACTCACAGCTCTTAGAGACTGACCCAGAAACACTCACAGCTGTAAATCTCTGCCAAAGGTGCTTTTAAAAAGTATTGACTCAGGGCTGATACATTTGCATCCAATTCAAAAAACAAGTTTTTACTTTGTCATTGTGTGGTATTGTGTATAGTCAAGGGGTGTGAACATTTTCTGAAGGCTCTGGACATAGTGCACTACTTTTGACCAGAGCCCTACGGGCCCTTTTAACTTCTCTAGGGTAGGGGGCAGTATTTTGACGTCTGGATGAAATACATTCCCAAATTATACTGCCTGCTACTCAGGCTCAGAAGGTAGGATATGCATAGTATTAGTAGATTTGGATAGAGAACACTCTGAAGTTTCTAAAACGGTTTGAATGATGTCTGTGAGTATAACAGAACTCATATGGCAGGCAAAAACCTGAGAAAAATCCAACTAGGAAGTGGAAAATCTGAGGGTTGTAGTTTTTTCAAGTGATTGCCTATTGCCTATACAGTGAACTGTCTTTAGAATGGTTGTTTCAGGCTTCTACAGTGAACAGAGAGCGAACAAGAGTCAGATGACTGAGAGAATGACATGAGTTCAGTGGCGCGCATTCACGTGAGAGGTAGCTGTGTTCCATTACATTTTTGAAGACATTGGAATCGTCCGGTTGGAATATTATTAAAGATTTATGTTAAAAAAGGCCCTAAAGATTGATGCTATACATCGTTTGACATGTTTCTACGAACGTAAATAGAACTTTTTTAGACTTTTCGTCGTGAAATCTTCGGCGCGCTTCCTACATTTGGAGTAGCTTACTGAACGCGCTAACAAAAAGGAGGTATTTGGACATAAATGATGGACTTTATCGAACAAAACAACATTTATTGTGGACCTGGGATTCCTGGGAGTGCATTCTGATGTAGATCATCAAAGGTAAGTGAATATTTATAATGCTATTTATGATTTTAGATGACTCCAAAATGTCGGGTATCTGTATTGCCTAGTGTATTTTTCTGAGCGCAGTACTCAGATTATTGCAAAGTGTGCTTTCCCCGTGAAGCTTTTTTAAAAATCTGTCACAGCGGTTGCATTAAGGAGATGTTTATCTATAATTCTTCGAATAACAGTTTCATATTTTATCAACGTTTATGATGAGTATTTCTATAAATTGATGTGCTCATTCACCGGATGTGTAACGGCTGTCTGAGGAAGAAGTGGACCAAAATGCGGCGGAGTTAGGGTGCGTCATATTTCATTTACGAACACTATGCATTTCACAAAAACAACAAACTGACAGCCAACACAGTCCTGTCAGGTACTACCACAATGACAAGAACAATTACCCACACCACACAAAGGAAACGTAGGCAACTTATGTGTGACTCCCAATCAACCACAACCCTCTACAGCTGTGCCTGATTGGAAGTCACACGGCCAAAATCAACGAAACAATAAAACACTCACTCCCTTCTGCCACGTCCTGACCCAACTACACCCTCTACTGGTCAGGACGTGACAGGATGTTTTTGGAGGAAATACATTTCTGAACATTACGGGCCAATGTAAAATGGATATAAATATGAACTTTATCGAGCAAAACATACATGTATTGTGTAACATGAAGTCCTATGAGTACCATCTGATGAAGATCATCAAAGGTTAGTGCTTCATTTTAGCTGTATTTCTGGTTTTTGTGACCTAAATCCTTGCTTGGAAAATGGCTGTGTGGTTTTTCTTGTTTAGGTGATGTGCTAACATAATCTAATGCTATGCTTTCGCCGTAAAGCCTTTTTGAAATCGGACAATGTGGTTGGATTAATGAGAAGTGTATCTTTAAAATGAGATATAATAGTTGTATGTTTGAGAAATTTTAATTATGAGATTTTTGTTGTTTTGAATTTGGCGCCCAGCTATTTCACTGGCTGTTGAATAGTGTGTCCCGCAGGTGGGACGGTCACGTCCCACATACCCCAGAGAGGTTTTAAAATGTAGTTTACTAAATAGGGAAAAGGGTGCCTTTTGGGATGCAGACTAATGACACATGGCCCCAGTGAGCAGTATGTAGTACAGTAACTGGGTGTAGAGCCCAGCCCACCCAGTGTTTTGGGTCACTCTGTCCCTGCCTGCACGATTACCATTGATTTCCATTATCAAGCTGATAGATAGTTTCATTATTAAGCCGGTAGCTAGTTTCATTATCAAGCTGGTAGCTAGTTCCATTATCAAGCTGGTAGCTAGTTTCATTATCAAGCTGGTAGATAGTTTCATTATCAAGCCTGTAGATAGATTCATTATCAAGCCGGTAGATAGTTTCATTATCAAACTGGTAGATAGTTTCATTATCAAGCTGGTAGCTAGTTTCATTATCAAACTGGTAGATAGTTCCATTATCAAACTGGTAGATAGTTCCATTATCAAGCTGGTAGATAGTTTCATTATCAAACTGGTAGATAGTTCCATTATCAAACTGGTAGATAGTTTCATTATCAAGCCGGTAGATAGTTCCATTATCAAGCTGGTAGATAGTTTCATTATCAAACTGGTAGATAGTTTCATTATCAAACTGGTAGATAGTTCCATTATCAAGCCGGTAGCTAGTTTCATTATCAAGCTGGTAGATAGTTTCATTATCAAGCTGGTAGCTAGTTTCATTATCAAGCTGGTAGATAGTTTCATTATCAAACTGGTAGATAGTTTCATTATCAAGCCGGTAGCTAGTTTCATTATCAAGCCGGTAGCTAGTTTCATTATCAAACTGGTAGATAGTTTCATTATCAAACTGGTAGATAGTTTCATTATCAAGCTGGTAGATAGTTTCATTATCAAACTGGTAGCTAGTTTCATTATCAAGCCGGTAGATAGTTTCATTATCAAGCCGGTAGATAGTTTCATTATCAAGCCGGTAGATAGTTTCATTATCCAGCCGGTAGCTAGTTTCATTGTCAAGCCGCTAGATAGATTCCAGCATGCATTGTCACTGACCACAGAATAGAGCTACAACAGCCCTGACCTCTTACCCCTGAACTTCAGTCTCAGGTCATTGGTCTCACCGACAGTAGCCTGAGACTATAGTCAACACAATCCTATATATTGAGACAAGTGAGTATTGTTAAATCATGCACCACCCCCTCTAGTGTCTGATCCTGGCAGGCTTGGTCCAACAAAGCCAAAGCCCCCAGATGGGAGAGCATAATATACAAGGAAATTCTCAAAGCTGCTAATGAGAACCTTGACGACCTTGTACCTAGCCGGTGGGGATTCCGGTGGGGTGCCCCCCCACCCAGGCAGTGGCAGTGCTGGCAACACTAGCTGAGGTAACCCATGGGAAGGGGGTCACACTCGGACATTCAGAGAGGGGGCATACTATTGTGGCCCTGGTGGAACAAAATAATCAAAAGGTCTGATTGCTCAGAGATGCTTGGGAAAAATGGTCACAACTGGGGACCAGTGTGTGTGTGTGTGTTTCAGGGTAGGGGGGTGTATCTTAGCCCCATCAGCTAGGACTTGACATTGGTTAAGCAAATCTCCCCATTCTTGCTCAATTTTGCATGCCATCTCCAACAGCTACGACTGTATCTGTATTCACACATCAAGTCTTCTCTTGAGTTGGGCTCAGGGATGAAACTACTGTGGGGGGAAGGGTGGGGAGTGTGTTTGAGTGTATGTATGTATGTATGTATGTATCCCACATCTGTTGCTGTAGGGTAGTGATTTTAGGGATAAATCACAAAAATTCTTTGCCAAAATAATAATTCCTTGCCAAAAAAGTGATTTTTGTATAGGTAACAATCCTGGTTATAGGTAATAATCCTGTTTATAGGTAATAATCCTGGTTATAGGTAACAATCCTGGTTATAGGTAATAATCCTGTTTATAGGTAATAATCCTGGTTATAGGTAACAATCCTGGTTATAGGTAATAATCCTGGTTATAGGTAACAATCCTGGTTATAGGTAACAATCCTGGTTATAGGTAATAATCCTGTTTATAGGTAATAATCCTGGTTATAGGTAACAATCCTGGTTATAGGTAATAATCCTGGTTATAGGTAACAATCCTGGTTATATGTAATAATCCTGGTTATAGGTAACAATCCTGGTTATAGGTAACAATCCTGGTTATAGGTAATAATCCTTCGTATGAACTGCCAACATTATTACGCATATGATTAATTAATTTAGGGGAAAAAATTTAGATATGCAAGATTTTTTTATATATTCAGTACCAGTCAAGTTTGGACACATCTACTCCTTCGAGGGTTTTTCTTTATTTTGACTAATTCATCAAAATTATGAAATAACAAAAAAGTTTTAAACAAATCAAAATATATTTAATATTGTAGATTCTTCAAAGTAGCCACCCTTTGCCCCGATGACAGCTTTGCACACTCATGGCTCACTCATCTCAACCAGCTTCACCTGGAACGCTTTCCAACAATCTTGAAGGAGTTCCCACATATGCTGAGCACTTGTTGGCTGCTTTTCCATCACTCTGCGATCCAACTCATCCCAAACCATCTCAATTGGGTTGAGGTTGGGTGATTGTGGAGGCCAGGTCATTTGACGCAGCACTCCATAACTGTCCTTCTTGGTCAAATAGCCCTTACACAGCCTGGAGGTGTGTTGGGTCATTGTCCTGTTGAAAAACAAATGATAATCCCACTAAGCGCAAACCAGATGGGATGGCGTATCGCTGTAGAATGCTGTGGTAGCCATGCAGGTTAAATGTGACTTGAATTCTAAATAAATAACTGACAGTGTCACCAGCAAAGCACTCCCACACCATCACACCTCCTCCATGGTGGGAACCACACATGCGGAGATCATCCGTTCACCTACTCTGCGTCTTACACAACAATTGGAACCAAACATCTCAAATTTGGACTTATCAGACCAAAGGACAGATTTCCACCAGTCTAATGTCCATTGCACATGTTTCTTGGCCCAAGCAAGTCTCTTCCTCTTATTGGTGTCCTTTAGGAATTCGACCATGAAGGCCTGATTCACACAGTCTCCTCTGAACAGTTGATGTTGAGATGTGTCTGTTACTTGAACTCTGTGAAGCATTTATTTGGGCTGCAATTTCTGAGGCTGGTAACTCTAATGAACGTATCTTCTGCAGGAGACATAACTATGGGTCTTCCTTTCCTGAGGCAGTCCTCATTAGAGCCAGTTTCATCATAGCACTTGATGATATTCGCGACTGCACTTCAAGAAACTTTCAAAGTTCTTGAAATGTTCTGAATTGACTGACCTTCACGTCTTAAAGTAATGATGGACTGTCATTTCTTTTTGCTTATTTGAGCTGTTCTTGCCATAATATGGACTTGGTGTTTTACCAAATAGGGCTATCTTCTGTATACCACCCCTGCCTTGTCAGAACACAACTGATTGGCTCAAACGCACAAATTAACTTTTAACAAGGCACACCAGTTAATTGAAATGCATTCCAGGTGACTACCTCATGAAGCTGGTTGAGAGAATGCCAAGAGTGTGCAAAGCAGTCATCAAGGCAAAGTGTGGCTACTTTGAAGAATCTCAAATATAAAATACATTTTGACATGTTTAAAACTTTTTTTGTTTACTATATGATTCCATATGTGTTATTTCATAGTTTTGGTGTCTTCATTATTATTCTACAATGAAGAAAATAGTAAAGAATAAAGAAAAATCCTTTAATTAGTAAGTGTGTCCAAACTTTTGACTGGTACTGTATGTATTTTTAATAACTGTATACAATACAATCGAGGTGAGGGCGTTGTAAATGCTGTTGGCAGCTAATCTGCTTCTGTTCTGTAGGTGGCACTGTGTGCACTTTTAACTCTTTAAAGGATGGGTCCAAATCTCTCAAAGGCCCTGGGATACAGGTGGACATGGGGTGGTCTGCCAGTCACTGGGACGACAATCCAATTTTGGATGGAGGGGATGTTATAGCGGGTGGAATAGTGGAGAACAATTCGAGGTTTACTCAGTAGCTGTGCAAATACCATGGTATACTATATGGACATTCAATCATCAAATCAAATGTTATTGGTCACATACACATATTTAGCAGATGTTATTGCGGGTGTAGCGAAATGCTTATCAAACCAGCCTCATCAAATATATGGGAAAAGAAACTCAAAAGGGGTCATGATATTAATAATTTTGATCCGAATGTGCTAATTGTTCAAACTGATCCGCAAGGTAGATGGATTATTTTAAATATGTTATTGGACCATAATCAGATTTGGTTTATTAATCTATACGGTCCAAATAATGATGATCCAAGCTACTTAGAAAATACCTATAATAATTGAAGCAACACAAGGTTTAAGGTTTAATATCCTGACCTAGTGAGATATACATGGAGGAGGTTTAATATCCTGACCTAGTGAGATATACATGGAGGAGGTTTAATATCCTGACCTAGTGAGATATACATGGAGGAGGTTTAATATCCTGACCTAGTGAGATATACATGGAGGCGGCTCGAACAAGCTAGTCGTCTTGACTACTTTCTTATGTCATTCTCGCTGGCACCAAAGGTTTAAAAAGTGTTGATTGGGGACAGAATGTGGTCAGACCATCACATAATTGGCATATACATTACTCTTACAGAATATCCACATGAGCGTTGGTCAATTTCTTCAACAGATGATCAGATCTATACACCCGTCTGGTGTTCAACCTTCCCAAGTTCTCTCACGTCACCCCGCTCCTCCGCTCACTCCACTGGCTTCCAGTTGAGGCTCGCATCCGCTACAAGACCATGGTGCTTGCCTACGGAGCCGTGAGGGGAACGGCACCTCCGTACCTTCAGGCTCTGATCAGTCCCTACACCCAAACAAGGGCACTGCGTTCATCCACCTCTGGCCTGCTCGCCCCCCTACCTCTGAGGAAGCACAGTTCCCGCTCAGCCCAGTCAAAACTGTTCGCTGCTCTGGCACCCCAATGGTGGAACAAGCTCCCTCACGACGCCAGGACAGCGGAGTCAATCATTACCTTCCGTAGACACCTGAAACCCCACCTCTTTAAGGAATACCTGGGATAGGATAAAGTAATCCTTCTAACCCCCCCCCCCCCCCCCCCCTAAAATATTTAGATGCACTATTGTAAAGTGGTTGTTCCACTGGATATCATAAGGTGAATGCACCAATTTGTAAGTCGCTCTGGATAAGAGCGTCTGCTAAATGACTTAAATGTAGATGTATATAATTATCAAACTTATATATTGGTAGTAGAAAGGAAACACAGACTCTTTGTGTAAGTATTGGGATTCTCCTTTAGTAATACATTTGTAGGCAGAATTTGGTACAGAGTACAGTATAACAGTATATGATAGTTCTCCCCAAGTTCTGTAAAATGTCTAAGACATCCTGTAACTCATATAGCCTCTCCCAGTCCTCCTTGCGTGACTTTCCCTGGCAACAACATTTTAATAAATCTAACCTCCCCTGACATCAGCAACCATCTTGTCAGCAAGTAAAAACTCAGAAGTGGGTTTGACCGAAACTTCACCTTTCATCACAAGTATAGGGTCATAACAAGGTGAACAAGTCTAAGCATCTTCTGACAGGTGGCTGTTTTCATCAGGCCTGCGGCAGCCTTGTGTTCTCAGAAAACCAGTCGTATTCTCAGAACCTCAGACAGCCACGGTGGGGCCCAGGCAGGAGGAGCCTGAACGTAGGCGGTTTCCTCCTTCTGATAGTGTCTGAAGGGCACAACACTCAAAACAGGTGTTAATACACACACACACAGAGGTCTCCTAAAGAAGAGACCTTACAGTTTATCATAACACAATTTATTAACCTTTTAAAAGGTATGAAGCCTTGGTTTAATCCCTTCAGAGGATATTGGAAATGTAATCAAAACCTATTGGATGACAACTTGTTTTTAACCAGGCCAGAATAATGGATAACTGACTTTTTCCTACATAACATAGGTACAGCACATCCCCTTATGGTATGGGACACTTTTAAATGTGCACTCAGAGGCCATGCAATTCACTACTCAGCTCTAAAACAAGTAACATATTAAGAAAGGAAATAGAGGGACAAACAGTATAGATAGATAGGAATACAAACAATACCATAGAGGCACAGAAAAAGTTGGAGGAAAAACTAAAATAAATGGAGGAAATTATTCAAGAAAGATCAAGTGTAATATTTTATAAAAATAAAGCAAACTGGATGGAATATGGGGAAAAATGCACCAAATTATTTTTTAATCTTCAACATATACATGTAAATGCTACCAAAACTAATTTACTGAAATTTGTTACAAATGACAGTCGCCCATGATTCACCAAACAATATTTTGAAAGAGGAAGCAAAGTACTTTAAGCATATGTTTACGTTTCAGTCTCCTCCATCTTCACTAACTGAAGTTCATTATAAAGATTTGTTTTTTTATACTAATTATGTAAAATGAACATCTGTACAGAAAGACTCATGTGAAGGCCAAATTACAGAGGAGGAACTTTTTGATGCAATTAAGGCCTTTAAGTCTGGGAAAACTCCAGAGCTTGATGGCAGACCAGTGGAGATATACCAAACCTTTGTTGATGTACTGAGTGTCACGGTTGTCGTAGAGAGGAGCGGACCAAAGTGCAGCGTGATTCTCATTCCACATAATTCTTTATTAAACTGTGAAACTCTGCAATACATACAAAATAAACCTGAATAAACAAAACAACAAACCGTGACGCAGATCCAACCCCAATAAACTAAACATAGAACTACAATAGACTAGATAGAACATAGAAAAACGAACATAGAACATAGACTAACAAACCCCGAACCACATAAACCAAACACCCCTCTACCTAAATACATAGCCCAAACCACATGAAACAAACACCCCCTGCCACGTCCTGACCAAACTATAATAACAAATAAAACCTATTACTGGTCAGGACGTGACAGGCCTGGTTTTCATAGCTGTCTTTGAAAAGCTTTTGATAAAGTACAACTGGAATATATACACTGTTCAAAAAATAAAGTGAACACTAAAATAACACATCCTAGATCTGAATGAAAGAAATAATCTTATTAAATACTTTTTTCTTTACATAGTTGAATGTGCTGACAACAAAATCACACAAAAATAATCAATGGAAATCCAATTTATCAACCCATGGAGGTCTGGATTTGGAGTTACACTCAAAATTAAAGTGGAAAACCATACTACAGGCTGATCCAACTTTGATGTAATGTCCTTAAAACAAGTCAAAATGAGGCTCAGTAGTGTGTGTGGCCTCCACGTGCCTGTATGACCTCCCTTCAATGCCTGGGCATGCTCCTGATGAGGTGGCGGATGGTCTCCTGAGGGATCTCCTCCCAGACCTGAACTAAAGCATCCGCCAACTCCTGGACAGTCTGTGGTGCAACGTGGCGTTGGTGGATGGAGCGAGACATAATGTCCCAGATGTGCTCAATTGGATTCAGGTCTGGGGAACGGGCGGGCCAGTCCATAGCATCAATGCCTTCCTCTTGCAGGAACTGCTGACACACTACAGCCACATGAGGTCTAGCATTGTCTTGCATTAGGAGGAACCCAGGGCCAACCGCACCAGCATATGGTCTCACAAGGGGTCTGAGGATCTCATCTCGGGACCTAATGGCAGTCAGGCTACCTCTGGCGAGCACATGGAGGGCTGTGCGGCCCCCCAAAGAAATGCCACCCCACACCATGACTGACCCACCGCCAAACCGGTCATGCTGGAGGATGTTGCAGGCAGCAGAACGTTCTCCACGGCGTCTCCAGACTCTGTCACGTCTGTCACGTGCTCAATGTGAACCTGCTTTCATCTGTGAAGAGCACAGGGCGCCAGTGGCGAATTTGCCAATCTTGGTGTTCTCTGGCAAATGCCAAACGTCCTGCACGGTGTTGGGCTGTAAGCACAACCCCCACCTGTGGACGTCGGGCCCTCATACCACCCTCATGGAGTCTGTTTCTGACCGTTTGAGCAGACACATGCACATTTGTGGCCTGCTGGAGGTCATTTTGCAGGGCTCTGGCAGTGCTCCTCCTGCTCCTCCTTGCACAAAGGCGGAGGTAGCGGTCCTGCTGCTGGGTTGTTGCCCTCCTACGGCCTCCTCCACGTCTCCTGATGTACTGGCCTGTCTCCTGGTAGCGCCTCCATGCTCTGGACACTACGCTGACAGACACAGCAAACCTTCTTGCCACAGCTCGCATTGATGTGCCATCCTGGATGATCTGCACTACCTGAGCCACTTGTGTTGGTTGTAGACTCCGTCTCATGCTACCACTAGAGTGAAAGCACCGCCAGCATTCAAAAGTGACCAAAACATCAGCCAGGAAGCATAGGAACTGAGAAGTGGTCTGTGGTTACCACCTGCAGAACCACTCCTTTATTGGAGGTGTCTTGCTTATTGCCTATAATTTCCACCTGTTGTCTATTCCATTTGCACAACAGCATGTGAAATTTATTGTCAATCAGTGTTGCTTCCTAAGTGGACAGTTTGATTTCACAGAAGTGTGATTGACTTGGAGTTACATTGTGTTGTTTAAGTGTTCCCTTGATTTTTTTGAGCAGTATATATAAATGCCTTTAATATTTCCATTTTCAAATTTGGCAAAGCTCTTATACAATGGGTTAAAGTTATGTATAGTAACCCATGTGTAAAATAGTAAATAAAGGCTACTTCTCACAACGTTTTAAACTGTCAAGAGGAGTAAGACAAGGTTGTCCACTATCGCCATATCTATTTATTAAGGCCATCGAAATGTTAGCTATTAAAACCAGATCCAACAATAATATCAAGGGGCTAAAAATCCAGGGCTGCTATTGTACGCTAATGATTCATGTTTTCTTTTAAATCCACAATTTGCATCCCTCCACAGCCTCATAGAGGATCTAGATAAGTCTTCTAACCTCTCTGGATTACAACCAAATTTGTGACATGATGACACTAGGACTCAAAAACTACTCAGGAGACAAACGCACATGGAAAACAAATCACACTTCTGCAAGGGGTAACAGAAACACACCTCTCTTATAGTGAATAATAATTAGTCATAAAAAACACCTAAGTGTCATGAGGTCTCTAGGACGGTCTCTGCCGCCCTCTGGTGCCAGGTGGAATCATGACAAAATCATGATAAGTGATAAGTGATATTACGTATTGGATCACAAAAAAAATACAACTTTTACATTACCATGTAGTTTACCAATAAAATAGTCTGGCGTTGAAGTGGTATTCATATCCCGAAAGAAAGATATTATCTCATGACAATAGAAAGTTAAAAAGAAAGTTAGCAAACATAGATAAGATTGTGCTACCATAGAAATGAAAATACTTGTCTATTTGAGGAAAAAAATTACCCTGACTAACTCATATCCTAGTTTATGGCCTTGCCTACACCTAGCAACTTGTTTTTAAAAGTTATGTGAGCCAAGTTTTATCTGTCAAGCCGGATAAAATTAAATGGGACAATTTATATAATGAATACGAATTCAGAGGCCAGAAAATATTAAATATTACAGCATCAGAACTCTCACTAAAGGCTTCAGAAGTTATACTTACAGTGCATTCGGAAAGTATTCTGGCCCCTTGACTTTTCCCACATTTTGTTACATTAAAGCCTTGTCCTAAAATGGATTCAATCATTTTCCCCCCTCATCAATCTATACACAATACCCCATAATGACAAACAAAATCAGGTTTTTAGGAATTTTTTGAAAATTTTCCAAATTTATTAGAAATAAAAAACAGATATCACATTTACATATGTATTCAGACCCTTTACTCAGTACTTTGTTGAAGCCCTTTTGGCAGCGATTATGGCCTCAAGTCTTCTTGGGTATGATGCTACAAGCTTGGCACACCTGTATTTGGGGAGTTTCTCCCATTCTTCTCTGCCGATCCTCTCAAGCTCTGTCAGATTGGATAGGGAGCGTCGCTGCACAGGTATATTCAGGTCTCTCCAGAGATCGGGTTCAAGTCCGGGCTCTGGCTGGGCCACTCAAAGACATCAGAGACTTGTGCCGAAGCCACACCTTTGTTGTCTTGGCTGTATGCTTAGGGTTGCTGTCCTGGTGGAAGGTGAACCTTCACCCCAGTCTGAGGTCCCGAGTGCTCTGGAGCAGATTTTCATCAAGGATCTCTCTGTACTTTGCTCCGTTCATCTTTGCCTCGATCCTGACTTGTCTCCCAGTCCCTTCCACTGCAAAACATCCCCACAGCATGACGCTGCCACCACCATGCTCCACTGTAGGGATGGTGCCAGGTTTCCTCCAGACATGATGCTTGGCATTCAGGCCAAAGAGATCAATCTTGGTTTCATCAGACCAGAGAGTCTTGTTTCTCATGGTCTGAGTCTTTTAGGTGCATTTTGACAAACTCCAAGCAGGCTGTCATGTGCCTTTTACTGAGGAGTGGTGTCCATCTGACCACTCTACCATAAAGGCCTGATTGGTCGAGTGCTGCAGAGATGGTTGTCCTTCTGGAAGGTTCTCCCATGCCACAGAGGAACTCTGGAGCTCTGTCAGAGTGACCGTCGGGTTCTTGGTCACCTACCTGACCAAGGCCCTTCTCCCCCGATTGCTCAGTTTGGCTGGGCGACCAGCTCTGGTAAGAGTCTTGGTGGTTCCAAACTTCTTCCATTTAAGAATGATATAGGCCACGGTGTTCTTGGGGACCTTCAATGCTGCAGAAATGTTTTGTTACTCTTCCCAAGATCTGTGCCTCGACACAATGCTGCCTCGGAGCTCTACGGACAATTCCTTCGACCTCATGGCTTGGTTTTTTTCTCTGACATGCACTGTCAACTGTGGGACCTTATATAGACAAATCATGTCCAATCAATTGAATTTAACCTCTACAGGATCGGTGTCCCTAATCCAGGACAGTTGTTTCTAACGTGCACTAATGTGACTAGAATGACAATGTAAGTAACAGCCAACTTTCCATAGAGATGTCCTATATGGGTAGAAAGCTTAAATTCTGGTTAATGTAACTGCGGTGTCCAATTCACAGTGAAAAAAATATCATGCTATTGTTTGAGGAGAGTGCACAACAACAAAACACTTTTATCATGGCAACTGGTTTGATACATTCACCTCTGAAGGTAAATAATGTACTTACATTAAGTAATCTTGCTCTGATTTGTTATCCTTAGGGTCCCAGAGGTAAAATGTAGCATAGTTTTGTTTGATAAAATCTATTTTTATATTAAAATGTAGAAACTGGGTTCTGCAGATTAGTAAGAATGTCTCACCCTATGTTCAAGAATGGCCTTTGTCCCTTATTTCAGATTACAACGTCTCACTTTTTTTTTCACTTTCAATTATTTGAAAATTAAATAATCTCCAAAATATATTTATTTTGAAAACAAGCTATAAAAAGTTGTTTGCAATTTCAGGTTAATCTGCCAGAAAATACAGAACACATAATACAACAAATATTATCGTTAAACTCAAATATACAAATGTATTAAATAAAAAAATACAAAAATTGTAGAATCTTTGTAAATTATATCATACATAGGACTGGTAGAGTTATGTCACACATGCAGCAAACACAATTATATGGTGTCACAGCTGTCTTCAGGAAAGGACCAAAATGCAGCAGAGTTAGTGTTCGTCATCTTGAATTTAATAGAAAGAACACTATACAAAAACAAACTGAGAAAACTGACAGCCAACAGTCCTGTCAGGTGCAACCACACTAAACAAGAAACAATTACCCACAACCCCAAAGAAAAACACACACTCCTTTATAGGACTCCCAATCAAAGGCAACTCAACACACCTGCCTTCAATTGGGAGTCCCAATCACCAACAACCATTCACACACACACACACACAAAAACCCTGCCACATCCTGACCAAAACTAATCCAATTGCTCCCTCTGCTGGTCAGGATGTGACATATGGAAATGTCTGCTCTACTCAAAATTACAACCAACTAATTTCAGCATTACCGTAAAAATGGAAGAGGCAAGTGGAAGGGGTAAAAAGTAAGGAACGTGTCTGTCGGCCCTGCATTAAAGACCGAAATTGGTTAAAGAATTTATTTTTCATTTAAGGACCAAAACAATGGACAGCTGTGCCATATAGATTGCAAAATAGTTGGGAATAGATTTCCGATGTATGGATTCCATGGCACATGGTTTATGAACTGATACATAAACCATCTTCGTAACATTGCAAAAATCAGAAACTTTCTGTCCAAAAATGATGCAGAAACATTAATCCATGCTTTTGTTACTTCTAGATTAGACTACTGCAATCCTCTACGTTTCCGGCTACCCAGATAAAACACTAAATAAACTTCAGTTAGTGCTAAACACGGCTGCTAGAATCTTCACTAGAACCAAAAAATGTGGTCATATTTCTCCAGTGTTAGCCTCTCTACACTGACTTCAAGGTTTTACTGCTAACCTACAAAGCATTACATGGGCTTGCTCCTACCTATCTTTCCGATTTGGTCCTGCCGTACATACCTACACGTACGCTACGGTCACAAGACGCAGGCCTCCTTACTGTCCCTAGAATTTCGAAGCAAACAGCTGGAGGCAGGGCTTTCTCCTAAAGAGCTCCATTTTTATGGAATGGTCTGCCTATCCATGTGAGAGACACAGACTCGATCTCAACATTTAAGTCTTTATTGAAGACTCATCTCTTCAGTAGGTCCTATGATTGAGTGTAGTCTGGCCCAGGAGTGTGAAGGTGACCGGAAAGGCACTGGAGTGACGAACCGTCCTTGCTGTCTCTGCCTGGCTGGTTCCCCTCTCTCCATTGGGATTCTCTGCCTCTAACCCTATTACGTGGGCTGAGTTACTGGCTTACTGGTGCTCTTCCATGCCGTCCCTAGGAGGGGTGCGTCACTTCAGTAGGTTGAGTCACTGACGTGATCTTCCTGTCCGGGTTCGTGCCCCCCTCCGGTTCGTGCCGTGGGGGAGATCTTCATGGGCTATACTCAGCCTCTTCTCAGGGTAGTAGGTTGGGGGTTGGAGATATCCCTCTAGTGTTGTGGGGGCTTTGGCAAAGTGGATGGGGTTATATCCTGCCTGTTTGGCCCTTTCCGGGGGTATCGTCGGACAGGGCCACAGTGTCATGTCCTGACCATAGAAAGCTGTTATTTTCTATGTTAGAGTAGGTCAGGGCGTGACAGGTTTTTTTTTTTTTTTCTAGTTTAGATTTTCTATGTTATGTTCTAGTTTTTGTATTTCTATGTTTTGGCGGGGAATGATCTCCAATTAGAGGCATCTGGTCATTGTTGTCTCTAATTGGAGATCATACTTAAGTAGTTGTTTTTCCCACCTGGGTTTGTGGGAGATTGTTTTTGAGTTAGTGTATGTTGCACCTCTTTGTCACGGTTTGTTGTTTTTGTTCTTTAGTTTATTTGTGTATCTTGTATAGTTTCACAGTTCAATAAAATATGTGGAACGATACACACGCTGCACTTTGGTCCGCTCCTTCCGACAAACAACGTGACAGAATCTCCCACCACCAAAGGACCAAGCAGCGTGCCCAGGAGGAGCAGGGATCCTGGGATCGGGAGAGAAGAGAGTGGAGGACATCCTGGACCTGGGAGGAGGTAATGGCAAGGGACAAGACCCTGCCATGGAAGCAGGCGGAGATAGCAAGAGAGGAACGGCGACAATACGAGGAATGGCGACAATACGAGGAACTAGCACGGCAACGACGGAAGCCCGAGAGACAGCTCAACAACAAAAAAATTGGGGGGGCACACGGGGAGACTGACGGAGTCAGGTTGTAGACCTGAGCCAACTCCCCGTGCTTACCGTAGAGAGCATGTGACCAGTCAGGCACGGAGTTATGCTGTGATGCGCACTATATCACCAGTGCGCATTCATAGCCCGGTGCGATCTGTGCCTGCGCCCCACATTTGCCGTGCTAGAGTGGGCATTCAGCCAGGATGGATTGTGCCGACTCAGCGCTCCTGGTCTCCAGTACGCCTCCTTGGTCCAGGATTATCCTGCGCCAGCTCTACGCACTGTGTCGCCAGTACGCCATCACAGCCAGTTCGTCCTGTGCCATCGCCCCGCACTTGCCGGGCTAAACTGAGCATCCAGCCAGGATGGGTTGTGCCAGCCATATGCTCCAGACCTCCAGTGCGCCTCCACGGTCCAGTATATCCTGTCCCGGCTCCTCGCACTCACCCTGAAGTGCGTGTCACCAGTCTGGGGCCACCTGTCCCGGCTCCACGCACTAGGCCTCCAGTGAGTCTCTCCAGTCCAGTGTGTCCTGTTCCTGCTCCCCGCACTCGCCCTGAGGTGCGTGTTACCAGTCTGGCGCCACCTGTGTGAGCCCCATGCATCAGGCCTCCAGTGCGCATTCCCGTTCCAGAGCTTCCGGCGACAGTTCCCAGTCCAGAGCTTCCGGGGACAGTTCCCAGTCCAGAGCTTCTGGCGACAGTTCCCAGTCCAGAGCTTCCGGCAACAGTTCCCAGTCTAGAGCTTCCGGCGATGTTCTACGGCCCACAGTCCAGAACCTCCTGAGACGGCCCACAGTCCGGAACCTCCTGAGACGGCCCACAGTCCGGAGCCTCCTGAGACGGCCCACAGTCCGGAGCCACCTGAGACGGCCCACAGTCCGGAGCCTCCTGAGAGGGCCCACAGTCCGGAGCCTCCTGAGAGGGCCCACAGTCCGGAGCCTCCTGAGAGGGCCCACAGTCTGGTGTCTTCAGCGACGGTCTGCAGTCCGGAGTCTTCAGCGACGGTCTGCAGTCCGGAGTCTTCAGCGACGGTCTGCAGTCCAGAATCTCCATCGGCGGTCTGCAGTCCAGAACCTCCAGCGGCGGTCTGCAGTCCAGAACCTCCAGCGGCGGTCTGCAGTCCAGAACCTCCGGTGATGATCCGTGGTCCGGGTCCTTCAGCAACGATCCAGGGTCCGGTGACACAAAAGCGGAGGGATCAGCGGGCGGAGCAGGGGCTACGCCCCGAACCGAAGCCGCCTCCTCTGCTGGAGGATCCGCGGGATGAGAAGGTTCTTCATCCTGCACCAACATTAGTCACCCACGCCAACCCTCCCTTTTTTTGTTTTTTGTTGTTGTTGTTTTAGGTTGCGTTCAGAGTCCGCACCTTTGGGGGGGGTACTGTCATGTCCTGAACATAGAAAGCTGTTATTTTCTATGGTAGAGTAGGTCAGGGCGTGACAGGGGGGTTTTCTAGTTTATGTTATGTTCTAGTTTTTGTATTTCTATGTTGTTGTTTTTTGGGATGATCTCCAATTAGAGGCAGCTGGTCATCGTTTTTCCCACCTGGGTTTGTGGGAGATTGTTTTTGAGTTAGTGTATGTTGCACCTCTTCGTCACGGTTTGTTGTTTTTGTTCTTTAGTTTATTCGTGTATCTTGCATAGTTTCACAGTTCAATAAAATATGTGGAACGATACACACGCTGCACTTTGGCCCGCTCCTTCCGACGAACATCGTGACACACAGTGTCTCCCGACCCCTCCTGTCTCAGCCTCCAGTATTTATGCCGCAATAGTTTGTGTTGGCGGCCTAGGGTCAGATAAGACAGGAGTATTTCTCCTGTTTTATCCGGTGTCCTGTGTGAATTTAAGTATGCTCCCTCTAATTCTCCCTCTCTTTTTCTCTCTCTTTCTCTCTCTCTCTTTCTCTCTCTCTTCTCTCGAGCCTGAGCCCTAGGACCATGCCTCAGGACTACCTGGCCTGATGACTCCTTGCTGTCCCCAGTCCACCTGGTCATGCTGCTGCTCCAGTTTCAACTGTTCTGCCTGTGGCTATGGAACCCTGACCTGTTCACCGGACGTGCTACTTGTCCCAGACCTGCTGTTTCGACTCTCTCTCTCTAACGCACCTGCTGTCTCTTAACTCTGAATGATCGGCTATGAAACTCCAACTGACATTTACTCCTGAGGTGCTGACCTGTTGCACCCTCTACAACCACTGTGATTATTATTATTTGACCCTGCTGGTCATCTATGAACATTTGAACATCTTGGCCATGTACTGTTATAATCTCCACCCGGGCACAGCCAGAAGAGGACTGACCACCCCTCAGAGCCTGGTTCCTCTCTAGGTTTCTTCCTAGGTTCCTGCCTTTCTAGGGAGTTTTTCCTAGACACCGCGCTTCTACATCTGCATTGCTTGCTGTTTGTGGTTTTAGGCTGGGTTTCTGTACAGCACTTTGTGACATCGGCAGATGTAAGAAGGGCTTCATAAAAACGATTGATTGATTGATACACAAAACGACGCCAGATTCAAAACATCGATTTTTTCAATTGATATTATTATACAAAATTCCAGCAACCAATAGAATGTTATATATGGGGGAAACAACCTCCCAGCTCTGCAGAGACAGAATTATTAGATCATTTATTTTGGAACTGTCCATATGTAGCTTGTTTTGGTCACAGGTTCAGGAATGGCTGAAGAATTGCAACATTTATCTAGAGCAAACTCTGCAGATATCACTACTGGGTGATTTAAAAAGTCATAGTCAATCGATCAATAATATAATAATACTCTTGACAAAAATTGTATCTTCAACTTACAATCTCTAGAAACTGAGAATAGAAAGGTTCAGAACTTTTGTGAAACATCACAGAACAGTTGGAAAATATATGGCAAATATAAATGAAACTGGTTCGTTCAGAGATAGATGGGAGGGGTTGAGGGGACCTGAAGGGTGGGACTAAAAATAAATCAAATCAAATTGTATTAGTCACATGCGCCGAACACAACAGGTGTAGACCTTACAGTGAAATGCTTACTTACAAGCCCCTAACAACAATGCACTACAAATAAGAAAAATAAATAAAAGTAACAAGTAATTAAAGAGCAGCAGTAAAATAACAATAGCGAGACTATATACATGGGGTTTCAGGAGATGTTCAGGAGTCGTATGGCTTGGGGGTAGAAGCTGATTAGAAGCCTCTTGGACCTAGACTTGTCGCTCCGGTACCGCTTGCCGTGCGGTAGCTGAGAGAACAGTCTATGACTAGGGTGGCTGGAGTCTTTGGCAATTTTTAGGGCCTTCCTCTGACACTGCCTGGTATAGAAGTCCTGGATGGCAGGAAGCTTGGCCCCAGTGATGTACTGGGCTGTACGCACTACCCTCTGTAGTGCCTTGAAGTCGGTGGCTGAGCAGTTAACACACCAGCCAGTGATGCAACCTGTCAGGATGCTGTCGATGGTGCAGCTGTAGAACCTTTTCAGGATCTGAGGACCCGTGACAAATCATTTCAGTCTCCTGAGGGGGAATAGGTTTTGTCGTGCCCTCTTCACGACTGTCTTGGTGTGCTTGGACCATGATAGTTTGATGGTGATGTGAACATTAAGGAACTTGAAGCTCTCAACCTGGTTCACTGCAGCCCCGTCAATGAGAACGGGGGGCATGCTCAGTCCTCTTTTTTCTGTAGTCCACAATCATCTCCTTTGTCTTGATCACGTTGAGGGAGAGATTGTTGTCCTGGCACCACACGACCAGGTCTCTGACCTCCTCCCTATAGGCCGTCTCATTGTTGTCAGTGATCAGGCCTACCACTGTTGTGTCATCGGCAAACTTAATGATGGTGTTGGAGTCGTGCAGTTATGAGTGAACAGGGAGTACAGGAGGGGACTGAGCACGTACCCCTGAGGGGCCCCTGTGTTGAGGATCAGCGTGGCGGATGTGTTGTTACCTACCCTTAGCACCTGGGGGTGGCCCGTCAGGAAGTCCAGGATCCAGTTGCAGAGGGAGGTGTTTAGTCCCAGGGTCCTTAGCTTAGTGATGAGCTTTATGGGCAATATGGTGTTGAACGCTGAGCTGTAGTCAATGAATAGTATTCTCACATAAGTGTTCCTTTTGTCCAGGTGGGAAAGGGCATTGTGGAGTGTAATAGAGATTACATCACCTGTGGCTCTGTTAGGGCGGTATGCAAATTGGAGTGGGTCTAGGGTTTCTTGGATAATGGTGTTGATGTGAGCCATGACCAGCCTTTCAAAGCACTTCATGGCTACAGATGTAAGTGCTACGGGTCGGTAGTCATTTAGGCAGGTTACCTTCGTGTTCTTGGGCACAGGGACTATGGTGGTCTGCTTAAAACATGTTGGTATTACAGACTCGATCAGGGAGAGGTTGAAAATGTCACTGAAGACACTTGCCAGTTGGTCAGCGCATGCTCGCAGTACACGTCCTGGTAATCCATCTGGCCCTGCTGCCTTGTGAATGTTGACCTGTTTAAAGGTCTTACTCACATCGGCTGTGGAGAGCGTGATCATACAGTCTTCCAGAACAGCTGGTGCTCTCATGCATGTTTCAGTGTTAAATGCCTCGAAGCTAGCATAGAAGTAGTTTAGCTCGTCTGGTAGGTTTGTGTCACTGGACAGCTTTTGGCTGTGCTTCCCTTTGTAGTCTGTAATGGTTTGCCAGCCCTGCCCCATCCAACGAGCGTCAGAGACGGTGTAGTACGATTCGATCTTAGTCCTGTATTGATGCTTTGCCTAGTTGATTTTTCGTCGGAGGCCATAGCGGGATTTCTTAAAAGCTTCAGAGTTAGAGTCCTGCTCCTTGAAGCGGCAGCTCTAGCCTTTAGCTCAGTGGGGACGTTGTCTGTAATCCATGTTTTCTGGTTGGGGTATGTACGTACGGTCACTGTGGGGACGATGTCATTGATGCACTTATTGATGAATGTCATCGAGGCACTTATTGATGAACCCAATGACTGATGTGGTGAACTCCTCTATGCCATCGGAGAAATCCCAGAACGTATTCCAGTCTGTGCTAGCAAAACCATCCTGTAGGTTAACATCTGACCACTTTTTTATTGATCTAGTCACTGGTGCTTCCTGCTTTAATTTTTGTTTGTAAGCCGAAATCAGGATGATAGAATTATGGTAAGATTTGCCAAATAGAGGGCGAGGGAGAGATTTGTATGCGTCTCTGTTTGGACTAAAGGTGGTCCAGAGTTTTTTTCCCTGTGATTGCACATTTAACATGCTGATAGAAATTTGGTCAAACGGATTTAAGTTTCCCTGCGTTAACGTCCCCGGCCACTAGGAGCGCCGCCTCTGGGTGAGCGTTTTCCTGTTTTTTTTATGGCGGAATACAGCTCATTGAGTGCTGTCTTAGTGCCAGCCTCAGTCTGTGGTGGTATGTAAACAGCTACGAAGAATATAGATGAAAACTCTCTCGGTAGATAGCGTGGTCTACAGCTTATCATGGGATACTCTACCTCAGGCGAGCAAAACCTTGAGACTTCCTTAGATATCGTGCAAATAACAAGATAACTAATGTAAAATATACTGTGCCCGTAAAATGTATGTAGGTTCAGAACTTTTGTGAAACGGCACAGTTAAAAATATATGGCAAATAGAAATCAAACTGGATGGTCTTCAGAGATAGATGAAGGATGGGACTAAAAACAAACAAAAGATAACTATTGTAATTGTAAAATATACTGTGTCCTTAAAATGTATATAGTATGGAAGTAGAAGCCTAAGTGTTGTCCATTAGTTTACTCCAATTAGGGGAGGGGTGGTAAGGATACGGGGAATAAATAAAGGAACATATCACTAAAAAATATATGTATAATATATATATTTACTAAAAAACTATATGGGGGAGTGGAAATGATGCAGAAAATTACATTAATAAAATCTATCTGAAATATTACAGCTGATCTACCCCCTAAAAAACATTATAAATGAAAGCAGATACTTCCCTTGCAGGACTATTTATTAATTTCCAACCATTCATAACACGTTACTGAAAACACGAATAAAAAAATTGCATTCACAACTCAAGTGTTCTTGGCTCTTACAGCTAAATTGAAATGCTAACTATTAAACCAACAAAACAATGGGTCTTTATGAGAGCCGCATCATAAACTTCTATGGCATGCAATATAGCGAATAGTCTGTAAAACACAAGGTTGGAGTTTACAGGGAAGAAACAAGCTATTCAACAAACAATATCTAAACATATCTTAAACTACATAAATTATACTATTATTATTTTACGGTATAAACAACCTATATACAACCTGTGAGAATGTCAAAAGATAAATGAAACAATGGCAAACTCATAGTAATAATTTACAGTAAAGCACATTGAAAAGCACTACATTTGCATAGTAATATTCTATAGTAAAGCACATTGAATAACACTACATACAGAACTGATAAAACAGAACTGATACAACAGGACTGATACAACTGGACTGATACAGGACTGATACAACAGGACTGATACAACAGGACTGATACAAGACTGATACAGGACTGATACAACAGGACTGATACAACAGGACTGATACAACAGGACTGATACAACAGGACTGATACAACAGGACTGATACAACAGGACTGATACAGGACTGATACAGATCAGTCCTGTTGTATCAGTCCTGTTGTATCAGTCCTGTTGTATCAGTCCTGTTGTATCAGTTCTGTTGTATTAGTCCTGTTGTATTAGTCCTGTTGTATCAGTCCTGTATCAGTTCTGTATCAGTCCTGTATCAGTCCCGTTGTATCAGTCCTGTTGTATCAGTCCTGTTGTATTAGTCCTGTTGTATCAGTCCTGTATCAGTCCTGTTGTATTAGTCCTGTTGTATCAGTCCTGTTGTATCAGTCCTGTGGTATTAGTCCTGTTGTATCAGTCCTGTTGTATCAGTCCTGTTGTACCAGTCCTGTTGTATCAGTCCTGTTGTATCAGTCCTGTGGTATTAGTCCTGTTGTATCAGTCCTGTTGTATCAGTCCTGTATCAGTCCTGTTGTATTAGTCCTGTTGTATTAGTCCTGTTGTATCAGTCCTGTATCAGTCCTGTTGTATTAGTCCTGTTGTATCAGTCCTGTTGTATCAGTCCTGTTGTATCAGTCCTGTGGTATTAGTCCTGTACCAGTCCTGTTGTATCAGTCCTGTGGTATTAGTCCTGTTGTATCAGTCCTGTGGTATTAGTCCTGTATCAGTCCTGTATCAGTCCTGTTGTATCAGTCCTGTGGTATTAGTCCTGTACCAGTCCTGTTGTATTAGTCCTGTTGTATCAGTCCAGTTGTATCAGTCCTGTTGTATTAGTCCTGTTGTATTAGTCCTGTTGTATTAGTCCAGTTGTATCAGTTCTGTTGTATCAGTCCAGTATCAGTCCTGTTGTATCAGTCCTGTATCAGTCCTGTATCAGTCCTGTATCAGTCCTGTTGTATCAGTCCAGTTGTATTAGTCCTGTTGTATCAGTCCTGTATCAGTCCTGTATCAGTCCTGTATCAGTCCTGTTGTATTAGTCCTGTTGTATCAGTCCTGTTGTATTAGTCCTGTTGTATCAGTCCTGTTGTATCAGTCCTGTATCAGTCCTGTTGTATCAGTCCTGTTGTGTTTGTCCTGTTGTATCAGTCCTGTTGTATCAGTCCTGTTGTATCAGTCCTGTTGTATTAGTCCTGTTGTATCAGTCCTGTTGTATCAGTCCTGTTGTATCAGTCCTGTGGTATTAGTCCTGTACCAGTCCTGTTGTATCAGTCCTGTGGTATTAGTCCTGTTGTATCAGTCCTGTGGTATTAGTCCTGTATCAGTCCTGTATCAGTCCTGTTGTATCAGTCCTGTGGTATTAGTCCTGTACCAGTCCTGTTGTATTAGTCCTGTTGTATCAGTCCAGTTGTATCAGTCCTGTTGTATTAGTCCTGTTGTATTAGTCCTGTTGTATTAGTCCAGTTGTATCAGTTCTGTTGTATCAGTCCAGTATCAGTCCTGTTGTATCAGTCCTGTATCAGTCCTGTATCAGTCCTGTATCAGTCCTGTTGTATCAGTCCAGTTGTATTAGTCCTGTTGTATCAGTCCTGTATCAGTCCTGTATCAGTCCTGTATCAGTCCTGTTGTATTAGTCCTGTTGTATCAGTCCTGTTGTATTAGTCCTGTTGTATCAGTCCTGTTGTATCAGTCCTGTTGTATCAGTCCTGTTGTATCAGTCCTGTATCAGTCCTGTTGTATCAGTCCTGTTGTATCAGTCCTGTTGTATCAGTCCTGTTGTAATAGTCCTGTTGTATCAGTCCTGTTGTATCAGTCCTGTTGTATTAGTCCTGTTGTATCAGTCCTGTATCAGTCCTGTTGTATCAGTCCTGTATCAGTCCTGTTGTATCAGTCCTGTTGTAATAGTCCTGTTGTAATAGTCCTGTTGTATCAGTCCTGTTGTATTAGTCCTGTTGTATCAGTCCTGTTGTATCAGTCCTGTATCAGTCCTGTTGTATCAGTCCTGTTGTATTAGTCCTGTTGTATCAGTCCTGTTGTATCAGTCCTGTTGTATCAGTCCTGTTGTATCAGTCCTGTTGTAATAGTCCTGTTGTATCAGTCCTGTTGTATCAGTCCTGTTGTATCAGTCCTGTTGTATCAGTCCTGTTGTATTAGTCCTGTTGTATCAGTCCTGTATCAGTCCTGTTGTATTAGTCCTGTATCAGTCCTGTATCAGTCCTGTATCAGTCCTGTATCAGTCCTGTTGTATCAGTCCTGTTGTATCAGTCCTGTTGTATCAGTCCTGTTGTATCAGTCCTGTTGTATTAGTCCTGTTGTATCAGTCCTGTATCAGTCCTGTTGTATTAGTCCTGTTGTATCAGTCCTGTATCAGTCCTGTATCAGTCCTGTTGTATCAGTCCTGTTGTATCAGTCCTGTTGTATCAGTCCTGTATCAGTCCTGTTGTATCAGTCCTGTATCAGTCCTGTTGTATCAGTCCTTTTGTATTAGTCCTGTTGTATCAGTCCTGTATCAGTCCTGTTGTATCAGTCATGTTGTATCAGTCCTGTTGTATCAGTCCTGTTGTATTAGTCCTGTTGTATCAGTCCTGTTGTATCAGTCCTGTTGTATTAGTCCTTTATCAGTCCTGTTGTATCAGTCCTGTTGTATCAGTCCTGTTGTATCAGTCCTGTTGTATCAGTCCTGTTGTATCAGTCCTGTTGTATCAGTCCTGTTGTATCAGTCCTGTTGTATCAGTCCTGTTGTATCAGTCCTGTTGTATCAGTCCTGTTGTATCAGTCCTGTATCAGTCCTGTTGTATCAGTCCTGTATCAGTCCTTTTGTAATAGTCCTGTTGTATCAGTCCTGTTGTATCAGTCCTGTATCAGTCCTGTTGTATCAGTCCTGTATCAGTCCTATATCAGTCCTGTTGTATCAGTCCTGTTGTATTAGTCCTGTTGTATCAGTCCTGTTGTATCAGTCCTGTTGTATTAGTCCTGTTGTATCAGTCCTGTTGTATCAGTCCTGTTGTATCAGTCCTGTATCAGTCCTGTTGTATCAGTCCTGTTGTATTAGTCCTGTTGTATCAGTCCTGTTGTATCAGTCCTGTGGTATTAGTCCTTTATCAGTCCTGTTGTATCAGTCCTGTTGTATCAGTCCTGTTGTATCAGTCCTGTTGTATTAGTCCTGTTGTATCAGTCCTGCATCAGTTCTGTATCAGTCCTGTATTAGTCCTGTTGTATCAGTTCTGTATCAGTCCTGTTGTATTAGTCCTGTTGTATCAGTCCTGTTGTATCAGTCCTGTGGTATCAGTCCTGTGGTATCAGTCCTGTGGTATCAGTCCTGTTGTATCAGTCCTGTATCAGTCCTGTTGTATCAGTCCTGTTGTATCAGTCCTGTTGTATCAGTCCTGTTGTATTAGTCCTGCTGTATCAGTCCTGTATCAGTTCTGTATCAGTCCTGTATTAGTCCTGTTGTATCAGTTCTGTATCAGTCCTGTTGTATTAGTCCTGTTGTATCAGTCCTGTTGTATCAGTCCTGTTGTATCAGTCCTGTGGTATCAGTCCTGTGGTATCAGTCCTGTGGTATCAGTCCTGTTGTATCAGTCCTGTATCAGTCCTGTTGTATCAGTCCTGTTGTATCAGTCCTGTTGTATCAGTCCTGTTGTATCAGTTCTGTTGTATTAGTCCTGTTGTATTAGTCCTGTTGTATCAGTCCTGTATCAGTTCTGTATCAGTCCTGTATCAGTCCCGTTGTATCAGTCCTGTTGTATCAGTCCTGTTGTATTAGTCCTGTTGTATCAGTCCTGTATCAGTCCTGTTGTATTAGTCCTGTTGTATCAGTCCTGTTGTATCAGTCCTGTGGTATTAGTCCTGTTGTATCAGTCCTGTTGTATCAGTCCTGTTGTACCAGTCCTGTTGTATCAGTCCTGTTGTATCAGTCCTGTGGTATTAGTCCTGTTGTATCAGTCCTGTTGTATCAGTCCTGTATCAGTCCTGTTGTATTAGTCCTGTTGTATTAGTCCTGTTGTATCAGTCCTGTATCAGTCCTGTTGTATTAGTCCTGTTGTATCAGTCCTGTTGTATCAGTCCTGTTGTATCAGTCCTGTGGTATTAGTCCTGTACCAGTCCTGTTGTATCAGTCCTGTGGTATTAGTCCTGTTGTATCAGTCCTGTGGTATTAGTCCTGTATCAGTCCTGTATCAGTCCTGTTGTATCAGTCCTGTGGTATTAGTCCTGTACCAGTCCTGTTGTATTAGTCCTGTTGTATCAGTCCAGTTGTATCAGTCCTGTTGTATTAGTCCTGTTGTATTAGTCCTGTTGTATTAGTCCAGTTGTATCAGTTCTGTTGTATTTGTCCAGTATCAGTCCTGTTGTATCAGTCCTGTATCAGTCCTGTATCAGTCCTGTATCAGTCCTGTTGTATCAGTCCAGTTGTATTAGTCCTGTTGTATCAGTCCTGTATCAGTCCTGTATCAGTCCTGTTGTATTAGTCCTGTTGTATCAGTCCTGTTGTATTAGTCCTGTTGTATCAGTCCTGTTGTATCAGTCCTGTATCAGTCCTGTTGTATCAGTCCTGTTGTGTTTGTCCTGTTGTATCAGTCCTGTTGTATCAGTCCTGTTGTATCAGTCCTGTTGTAATAGTCCTGTTGTATCAGTCCTGTTGTATCAGTCCTGTTGTATTAGTCCTGTTGTATCAGTCCTGTATCAGTCCTGTTGTATCAGTCCTGTATCAGTCCTGTTGTATCAGTCCTGTTGTAATAGTCCTGTTGTAATAGTCCTGTTGTATCAGTCCTGTTGTATTAGTCCTGTTGTATCAGTCCTGTTGTATCAGTCCTGTATCAGTCCTGTTGTATCAGTCCTGTTGTATTAGTCCTGTTGTATCAGTCCTGTTGTATCAGTCCTGTTGTATCAGTCCTGTTGTATCAGTCCTGTTGTAATAGTCCTGTTGTATCAGTCCTGTTGTATCAGTCCTGTTGTATCAGTCCTGTTGTATCAGTCCTGTTGTATCAGTCCTGTTGTATTAGTCCTGTTGTATCAGTCCTGTATCAGTCCTGTTGTATTAGTCCTGTATCAGTCCTGTATCAGTCCTGTATCAGTCCTGTATCAGTCCTGTTGTATCAGTCCTGTTGTATCAGTCCTGTTGTATCAGTCCTGTTGTATCAGTCCTGTTGTAATAGTCCTGTTGTATCAGTCCTGTATCAGTCCTGTTGTATTAGTCCTGTTGTATCAGTCCTGTATCAGTCCTGTATCAGTCCTGTTGTATCAGTCCTGTTGTATCAGTCCTGTTGTATCAGTCCTGTATCAGTCCTGTTGTATCAGTCCTGTATCAGTCCTGTTGTATCAGTCCTTTTGTATTAGTCCTGTTGTATCAGTCCTGTATCAGTCCTGTTGTATCAGTCATGTTGTATCAGTCCTGTTGTATCAGTCCTGTTGTATTAGTCCTGTTGTATCAGTCCTGTTGTATCAGTCCTGTTGTATTAGTCCTTTATCAGTCCTGTTGTATCAGTCCTGTTGTATCAGTCCTGTTGTTTCAGTCCTGTATCAGTCCTGTTGTATCAGTCCTGTATCAGTCCTTTTGTAATAGTCCTGTTGTATCAATCCTGTTGTATCAGTCCTGTATCAGTCCTGTTGTATCAGTCCTGTATCAGTCCTATATCAGTCCTGTTGTATCAGTCCTGTTGTATTAGTCCTGTTGTATCAGTCCTGTTGTATCAGTCCTGTTGTATTAGTCCTGTTGTATCAGTCCTGTTGTATCAGTCCTGTTGTATCAGTCCTGTATCAGTCCTGTTGTATCAGTCCTGTTGTATTAGTCCTGTTGTATCAGTCCTGTTGTATCAGTCCTGTGGTATTAGTCCTTTATCAGTCCTGTTGTATCAGTCCTGTTGTATCAGTCCTGTTGTATCAGTCCTGTTGTATTAGTCCTGTTGTATCAGTCCTGCATCAGTTCTGTATCAGTCCTGTATTAGTCCTGTTGTATCAGTTCTGTATCAGTCCTGTTGTATTAGTCCTGTTGTATCAGTCCTGTTGTATCAGTCCTGTGGTATCAGTCCTGTGGTATCAGTCCTGTTGTATCAGTCCTGTATCAGTCCTGTTGTATCAGTCCTGTTGTATCAGTCCTGTTGTATCAGTCCTGTTGTATTAGTCCTGCTGTATCAGTCCTGTATCAGTTCTGTATCAGTCCTGTATCAGTCCTGTTGTATCAGTCCTGTGGTATCAGTCCTGTTGTATTAGTCCTGTTGTATTAGTCCTGTTGTATCAGTCCTGTTGTATTAGTCCTGTTTTATCAGTCCTGTTGTATTAGTCCTGTTGTATCAGTCCTGTATCAGTCCTGTTGTATCAGTCCTGTTGTATCAGTCCTGTTGTATCTGTCCTGTATCAGTCCTGTTGTATCAGTCCTGTATCAGTCCTGTATCAGTTCTGTATTAGTCCTGTTGTATTAGTCCTGTTGTATCAGTTCTGTATCAGACCTGTTGTATCAGTCCTGTTGTATTAGTCCTGTTGTATCAGTCCTGTTGTATCAGTCCTGTTGTATCAGTCCTGTTGTATTAGTCCTGTTGTATCAGTCCTGCATCAGTTCTGTATCAGTCCTGTATTAGTCCTGTTGTATCACTCCTGTTGTATTAGTCCTGTTGTATCAGTCCTGTTGTATCAGTCCTGTATCAGTCCTGTGGTATTAGTCCTGTATCAGTCCTGTTGTATCAGTCCTGTTGTATTAGTCCTGTTGTATCAGTCCTGTTGTATCAGTCCTGTTGTATCAGTCCTGTTGTATCAGTCCTGTTGTATCAGTCCTGTTGTATCAGTCCTGTTGTATTAGTCCTGTTGTATCAGTCCTGTATCAGTCCTGTTGTATCAGTCCTGTTGTATCAGTCCTGTTGTATCAGTCCTGTATTAGTCCCGTTGTATTAGTCCTGTTGTATCAGTTCTGTATCAGACCTGTTGTATCAGTCCTGTTGTATTAGTCCTGTTGTATCAGTCCTGTTGTATCAGTCCTGTATCAGTCCTGTATCAGTCCTGTTGTATCAGTCCTGTTGTATTAGTCCTGTTGTATCAGTCCTGTTGTCTTAGTCCTGTATCAGTCCTGTTGTATCAGTCCTGTTGTATTAGTCCTGTTGTCTTAGTCCTGTATCAGTCCTGTTGTATCAGTCCTGTTGTATCAGTTCCGTTGTATCAGTCCTGTTGTATCAGTTGTTTTGTATCAGTCCTGTTGTATCAGTTCCGTTGTATCAGTCCTGTTGTATTAGTCCTGTTGTCTCAGTCCTGTTGTATCGGTCCTGTTGTATCAGTCCTGTATCAGTCCTGTATCAGTCCTGTTGTATCAGTCCTGTTGTATCAGTTCCGTTGTATCAGTCCTGTTGTATCATGTTGTGGAAAATTGCATGATTATGTTATAATGCTTGTATTGTATTGTAATGGTTGTAATATTCGACAGAATAGAGTATTCTGTTAACTATTGTGTGTGTTCTACTGAGGATGGGCCTCTATGAGATAACACTGACAGAGAAGATTTACGATGTCTTTGGGTAATAAAGCCTAAAGAGCATTCCAGAGGACATGAGCTAATGGTTCTGTTCTATACTGTACCAGGGAGAGACAGATCCAGTTTGGAGGAGGAGGACCAGACACTGGTCTGTTCTATACTGTACCAGGGAGAGACGGATCCAGTTTGGAGGAGGAGGACCAGACACTGGTCTGTTCTATACTGTACCAGGGAGAGACGGATCCAGTTTGGAGGAGGAGGACCAGACACTGGTCTATACAATGACAACTGTTGACACAGCAGTTGCTGTCTGCTATGTTTAATAGATATATTTTATACAAAACTTAACCTTGTGACCCATTCTATGTATCTGTGGTTTGTCATGTACATTGAGAGGGGTGTATCTTGGCTATAAAAGATCTTTGTACTTTTGTGTAGTCACTTTCAATGGTTCATTAGAGATAGTGCATCATTGAAAGTCAAAGTGCTTTTGCAAAAGCTCTTCATTATTAAAGATGTAGTTTAAGTATAACTCTGACTGGTGTGTGAAGTTTGTAACTCTCCTCATTTGGTAATGCAGAAATTAGCCACCACAATCATCTCTGTTGTATCATCTCTGTTGTGTCATCTCTGTTGTATCATCTCTGTTGTATCATCTCTGTTGTATCATCTCTGTTGTATCAGTCCTGTTGTATCATCTCTGTTGTATCAGTTCTTCTGTATCAGTCCTGTTGTATCAGTCCTGTTGTATCATCTCTGTTGTATCATCTCTGTTGTATCAGTTCTTCTGTATCAGTCCTGTTGTATCAGTCCTGTTGTATCATCTCTGTTGTATCATCTCTGTTGTATCAGTCCTGTTGTATCAGTCCTGTTGTATCAGTCCTGTTGTATCAGTCCTGTTGTATCATCTCTGTTGTATCTTCTTTTTGAACATTAGGGATCCATTGTAAGTCTAGTGAAGAGAGTTATGTTGAAAGGGACACATCAACCACTGACGTGAAGGATCCATTTTGAAAAGATGAAGTCTAAGACTGCGATCAGACCAGGCCTAGGTTATATATACAGCGGGGACCTGATTACACTCCTAATCTGAGACACTGTGTGAATACGGACCCATACCTTTTGGAAAGTGAGTTCCTCTGGTTCACTGTCTGTTAGGTTGGAAAGGTCAAAAAGGAGCCTGCCGTTTGGTCCAAGGAGAGTTGAATGTGTGTTTGGCTTACATGCTGACCACGCCACCGCGTCGTTTGCGCAAGCATTGCAAAATAAATGTACACATACATGTTATTCAATCATTGCCCCTACACTGCTTGCGCGCGTCAGCAAGCGTCTGCATAGCCAGGCGCTAAAATATAACTTAGTTCTATTTGTGACGCTTGTCCACACTCCAGTAGAGTTGGTGGTGGTAACGCGCCTTAAAGTTGTTTGCCATCCGCCATATAAAGTCCAAAGAAGAAGAAGAAGAAGTCTGAAGGAGGAGAGATTACTGGAAACGAACTTGGTTTACCCTTTTATCTGTGGATTAATTGTCAGAGTAGAGAAACCTGTGCATTTCTGGTAAAATAACAACCCAATGTTTATATCCCAGGACAAGCTAGCTAGCTAAATCGCCATGAATGTGTCATGTGTTTGGACCTGTCCCCAAATTAATGTAGTTAATATAGTTAGAGTTCATTTTGATATTTCGACCTGTGTGTCCTGATCACGTCTGGTGTGGGTGGACAAAATCAACATGCGCGCGATGACGCACGTGCGCGAGCGGTGTGGTCAGCATGTTAGACGTTGCTGTGTCAGTTATTTCAGCGTTAGTGTTTCCAAAATGAAGGTAACTTTATCAAAATTCCCAGGTTTTCCAGAAATCCTGGTTAGAGGATCCCCGGAATCCGGAGAACAACAGAAGGAAATCCGTAATCCTCCAACCACGATTTCTGGAAAACCTGGGAATTTTGGGAACGTTTTTTTGTCCCTTCTCAGCGTTGTCTCCTGAGGGATAGCTGGCGTCGGGGGATACAGTAGTCCTCCTGCACCTTGCTGAACGGCCCTTCGCCTGAGCTCAGCCTCTCCTCTCCTCCAATCACAGACTTCCTCCTATCACAGACTCCGGCTGTGCTCCCGCTCCGGGGACGCCCCGCATCCGGTCTGCTGGCCACCTTCCAAACAGCCATTCAAAACAAACAGCATTAGTTCTATGCTTTATGATGACAACAAGGCAGCTGGGAGACTTCATGCTGCAAGTCAGGGTGGTGTTGTGGTCAGGTATCATGCTTTCGTACCCGTATTGATCATGTTTCAAATCAGGAGAACAAGTCAGGCTGGTTTTGGGGATTAGCATCATCGGTGTGGTGGTTGGGATTAGCATCATTCAGTGTGGTGGTGGGGATTAGCATCATCAGTGGGGTGGTGGGGATTAGCATCATCAGCGTGGTGGTGGGGATTAGCATCATCAGTGTGGTGGTGGGGATTAGCATCATCAGTGTGGTGGTCGGAATTAGTATCATCGGTGTGGTGGTTGGAATTAGCATCATCAGTGCGGTGGTGGGGATTAGCATCATCAGCGTGGTGGTCGGGATTAGCATCATCAGTGTGGTGGTCGGAATTAGTATCATCGGTGTGGTGGTCGGAATTAGCATCATCAGTGCGGTGGTGGGGATTAGCATCATCTGTGTGGTGGTCGGGATTAGCATCATCAGTGTGGTGGTGGGGATTAGCATCATCAGTGGGGTGGTGGGGATTAGCATCATCAGTGGGGTGGTGGGGATTAGCATCATCAGTGGGGTGGTGGGGATTAGCATCATTGGTGTGGTGGTCGGAATTAGCATCATCGGTGTGGTGGTCGGAATTAGCATCATCAGTGCGGTGGTGGGGATTAGCATCATCTGTGTGGTGGTGGGGATTAGCATCATCTGTGTGGTGGTGGGGATTAGCATCATCTGTGTGGTGGTGGGGATTAGCATCATTGTGTGGTGGTGGGGATTAGTATCATCTGTGCGGTGGTGGGGATTAGCATCATCAGTGCGGTGGTGGGGATTAGCATCATCTGTGTGGTGGTGGGGATTAGTATCATCTGTGTGGTGGTGGGGATTAGCATCATCTGTGTGGTATGTTTGATGTCTCACATGCTGGTTTATAGAAGGGTATACAGCAGAGAAGGGATAAAGTGAACATGGAGGTTGGTAGTGTACACTGTATGCAGGGTATACAGCAGAGAAGGGATAAAGTGGACATGGAGGTTGGTACTGTACACTGTATGCAGGGTATACAGCAGAGAAGGGATAAAGTGGACATGGAGGTTGGTACTGTACACTGTATGCAGGGTATACAGCAGAGAAGGGATAAAGTGGACATGGAGGTTGGTACTGTACACTGTATGCAGGGTATACAGCAGAGAAGGGATAAAGTGGACATGGAGGTTGGTAGTGTACACTGTATGCAGGGTATACAGCAGAGAAGGGATAAAGTGGACATGGAGGTTGGTACTGTACACTGTATGCAGGGTATACAGCAGAGAAGGGATAAAGTGGACATGGAGGTTGGTACTGTACACTGTATGCAGGGTATACAGCAGAGAAGGGATAAAGTGGACATGGAGGTTGGTACTGTACACTGTATGCAGGGTATACAGCAGAGAAGGGATAAAGTGGACATGGAGGTTGGTACTGTACACTGTATGCAGGGTATACAGCAGAGAAGGGATAAAGTGGACATGGAGGTTGGTACTGTACACTGTATGCAGGTAGTACATCAGTGGCGGTCAGTGCCGTTTAAGATGAGGGAGGACATTTTGTTTTTTTCATGAGCAAGGCCTTATTTCTCTAACAGCATATTGGATGACTCTCATTCATATTCCATTCACCCAGTTCAATGTAACAGTGATAGGTTTAGGCTACTACATGATACTACTTTTCCCTATTCCCATTATGAGGTTGCTACAACCCAGCCTATGAATTAAAGTTTTCAACGTAGATCCACACGGGTCGAGAGAGACATTTGAGATGACAGTGACACATGGACAGACAGTGACATTCAATACCGCCTTGCACACTCCTGCCTGCATCTAGCTGATTTAGGGTGTGATCATTGGACAAATTTTGGTATGTTTATCCACGTTTTGTTCAGTTTGCATCCGTTTAAGAAACGTTTTTCAACCGTATTGGTGGAATGAATACACCTCTGATTACGCAGAAACACAGTTCACTTTCATAGCAGCCACGTTGTATTCCTTCTATACACTCTCCTCCTCTCACCTTTTCCCTTCGCATGTGGCCTTGATAAACAACACATCAGCTGTATGTGACCAGGCGAGAAAACCTTTCCAAGCTCAACCATATCATAACTGCTACACACAGCCTATATCGTTGTCACTATATTAGCTAAAGTAACATTATACTCAGCGTAGTTAATATAACTAACACGTTAGTAAACCCGCTACAATCATGCAGTAACGTTAGTGTAAGCAGTTACACCGGCCGGCCCCGGTGGCAATAAATGAATAAAACCAAAAGCTTACCTTGACTTAGAAGAGTTCCAGTGTCGTGTTGGAAAGTGAAAGCCAGCTAGCTAACATAACATCCCTCTGTTTGAGCAGGGTGTTTGAGTAGGCTTAACTAGCCAGCTAGCATCCCTCTGTTTGAGCAGGGTGTTTGAGTAGGCTTAACCAGCTAGCTAACATTGCATCCCTCTGTTTGAGCAGGGTGTTTGAGTAGGCTTAACCAGCTAGCTAACATTGCATCCCTCTGTTTGAGCAGGGTGTTTGAGTAGGCTTAACCAGCTAGCTAACATTGCATCCCTCTGTTTGAGCAGGGTGTTTGAGTAGGCTTAACCAGCTAGCTAACATTGCATCCCTCTGTTTGAGCAGGGTGTTTGAGTAGGCTTAACCAGCTAGCTAACATTGCATCCCTCTGTTTGAGCAGGGTGTTTGAGTAGGCTTAACTAGCCAGCTAGCATCCCTCTGTTTGAGCGGGTGTTTGAGTAGGCTTAGCTAGCCAGCTGCATTTGCTAGCTAAGTAAGTGAAACTGAACAAAAGTTGTCATACTTACTATGTAAGTCTATGGAAGGGGGTGAGAACCATGAGCCTCCTAGGTTTTGTATTAAAGTCAATGTACCCAGAGGAGGATGGAAGCTAGCTGTCCTCCGGCTACCCCATGGTGCTACCATACAGAGTGCTGTTGAGGCTACTGTAGACTTTGTTCGCAAAATAGTGTGTTTTAATCAGTTATTTGGTGACATGGTTATATTTAGTATAGTTTTATCTAAAAATGACTCTTTTTTTTTTACTTTTTAAATGTTTTACAATAAAAACTTTTTTGAAATTCACCGAGGAGGATGGTCCTCCACCTGCTTCTCTGAGGAGCCTCCACTGGTGTACAGTACAGAGGGGGACATGCAGGTTGCTGGTGTACACTGTAAGCAGGTTAACTACCAAATAACTACAGTACAGAGGGGATTGTGAGCACATGCAGGATTAGTGTTAGCATCAGGGTTATAGGAGTGTGTTGTGAACTTCACCTCTTTGTGGAAGCGGTGTGAGCATTGTAACTCCTGGACTCCTCCTCCTCCTCCATTACACACGTCTTCATGGCTGTCCGCTTCCCTCTGGAATGGATTACAGTTACATTAGTAATGCCTTTTCCTTATTTAAAACGCTCATTACAGCATCTTATAGCAAATTAGTATGAAAGTATCACTGGGCTTGATATGAGTTATCAAACAATCTCACATGTTTTTTTTATTTTTATTGATCATCACTGATAAAACAGCAGCAGCATCATTGATGGAACAGCGCCCAGTCATTGATGGAACAGCGCCCAGTCATTGATGGAACAGTGCCCAGTCATTGATGGAACAGTGCCCAGACATTGATGGAACAGTGCCCAGACATTGATGGAACAGTGCCCAGTCATTGATGGAACAGTGCCCAGTCATTGATGGAACAGCGCCCAGTCATTGATGGTTAACACAGGCCATTTGCCACCGGTCCATCTATATTAATCCATATACATTATAGTTATATCCCTCTACTGTCTCTGTACCTACCGTGGACATGACCTTCTTGTTGTGGAGCCTCAGTCTCCTATTGAAGGACTCGGCCAGCTCCGGGATGGTGGTGATGCGCTTCTCTGGGAGGGCTGATTTGACCCTGTTGTTTCCGTCGGAGGAAGCACGGCGAGCTCGGGGGTGGCTCCTTACCTCTGACCCCTTCTCCTCCAGGGGTTTCATGTGGACGGGCGTAGGCGCCATAGTGTCGGCGGCTGCTGCATGGAGACAACTCAGCTGCATGACGTTTAGTTGGGACTGAGGAGAGCAGAGAAGGGTCAGGGTTTGGCTGCTTATGTCAGACAGTTGGTTCAATGTCACTTTGCTTCCTGGGTCAGTCATTGTGCACAGGGATACGGTTAGGGTTAGTTCTTGTACACAGTTTGTTTATACCCTGAATATAAAACATGTGTCAATATTAACATCGACTCTTCATTCTCTAATACTGTTGTTAATCTAGTCCACTGTCTAAAAAAACGACCTCCCATTGCCTTTCACAATGGATTCATGTTCAGTAATATTGATTTCCCGTCAACCAGTTGATTACCTCAGGGTGTTGACAACATGTGCAGTTAGGAATATATCTACTGTTCCCTGAAGGAGGGAACGTGGTTTAACATACTATGGGGAGTCCACCACCAATCCTATTCAACTGGTTATAATATAATATATAATATTTCCTCAATTCAGTACCGCCCTTCAGCCTAAACCACCTGATGGCGTGGCAGCGGCAAAATATCTTATACCTCATTCCCCCCCTTCGGGAAACAGTAGTTATATTCATAACTGTACGTTGCCTTTCACTCGGAGCACTCAGTATAACATACCTTGGGGACATACAATTACACTCCTAGGATGCCCACAGCACCGAAGCACACACAGGTTGCACCGGCTCCAAACTGTCAGAGACCCATAACATAGACCCGTAACCAGAACCTGCTACAACTTGGCTATGCGCAGTGAAGTCCCACGGTTCAAAGAACAATACTTGGCCTTGCTAGCCTGAAATGTCAGAACTCGTACAAGGAACTGCAAGTCCCAAACAACAAAACACCTGAGGTGACTTGATGAAGCGCACACGTGCGCTGCATAGCATCGACCGGAGTTATGAACCACAGCAACCCGAGGTGTAAACTCACAGGGAAACTGTGGTAACCAGGGCAAAATGCTTCCAAGTCAAATCAAATCAAACTTTGTCACATGCGCCGAATACAAGTGTAGACCTTACCGTGAAGTGCATACTTACAAGCCCTTAACCCACAGTGCAGTTCAAAAAGAGTTAAGAAAATATTTACCAAATAAACTAAAGTAAAAAATTATAAAAAGTAACATAGCAATAATGAGGCTATATACACGGGGTACCGGTACCGAGTCAGTGTTCGAGGTTACAGGTTAGAGGTAATTTGTACATGTAGGTAGGGGTGAAGTGACTATGCATAGATAATAAACAGCGAGTAGCAGCAGTGTACAAAACAAATGGAGGGGGTCAATGTAAATAGTCCGGTGGCCATTTGATGAAATGTTCAGCAGTAATATGGCTTGGGGGTAGAGGCTATTAAGGAGCCTTTTGGTCCTAGACATGGCGCTCCGGTACCGCTTGCCGTGCGGTAGCAGAGATAACAGTCTATGACTTGGGTGACGGAGTCCCTGACAATTTTATGGGCTTTCCTCTGTGACGACCCTCCCACTCTGTCTGCCGTATTTTTTCTCTTTGCTCTTGTTTTCCTTATTAAGATGTTGGCGGGCAGAGCTGGGAGGGTCATTAGCGACATGGGACACACCTGGGCCCGGGTGTGTCCCAGGATAAATGCACCACTTCCCCATTCATTGAGGAGACTCTCTCCATGCAGACACAGATTTTGGTTGTGGCCGTTTGTTTACTTTGGCACCTTTCAACATCCCTCATTATCACATTTATGCACGCAAACACTCACTTACACTACAGGCTACTGACTACACACATCATTGTTAATTGTATTTAGTTTACTTAAGTTAATAAATATATTTTGTTATTCCTTATCTCCACGTTGTCTCCCTTTTTGTTACAAACTCTGAGCCGGTTCGTGACACCTCTGACACCGCCTGGTATATAGGTCCTGGATGGAAGGAAGCTTGGTGATGTACTGGGCCGTTCGCACTACCCTCTGACACCGTCTGGTATATAGGTCCTGGATGGAAGGAAGCTTGGTGATGTACTGGGCCGTTCGCACTACCCTCTGTAGCGCCTTACTGTCAGATGCCGAGCAGTTGCCAAACCAGGCGGTGATGCAACAGGTCAGGATGCTCTCAATGGAGCAGCTGTAGAACTTTTTGAGGATCTGAGGACCCATGCCAAATCTTTTCAGTCTCCCGAGGGGGAAACGGTGTTGTCGTGCCCTCTTCACGATTGTCTTGGTGTGCTTGGACCATGTTAGTTTGTTGGTGATGTGGACACCAAGGAACTTGAAGCTCTCAACCTGCTCCACTACAGCCCCGTCGATGTGAATGGGGGCCTGTTTGGCCCGCCTTTTCAGGTGGTCCACAATCAGCTCCTTTGTCTTGCTCACATTGAGGGAGAGGTTGTTGACCTGGCACCACACTGCCAGTGCTCTGACCTCCTCCCTATAGGCCGTATCATCGTTGACGGTGATCAGGCCTACCACTTTTGTATCGTCAGCAAACTTAATGAAGATGTTGGCGTCGTGTTTGGCAGAGGGAGGTGTTTAGTCCCAGAGTCCTTAGCTTAGTGATGAGCTTCGTGGGCACTATGGTGTTGAACACTGAGCTGTAGTCAAAGAACAGCGTTCTCACATAGGTGTTCCTTTTGTCCGGGTGTGAAAGGGCAGTGTGGAGTGCACTTGTGATTGCGTCATCTGTGGATCTGTTGGGGCGGTATGTGAAATGGAGTGGGTCTAGGGTATTTGGGAGGATGCTGTTGTGAGCAATGACCAGCCTTTCAAAGCACTTCATGGCTACCGACGTCAGTGCTATGGGGCGGTAATCATTTTCGGCAGGTTACCTTTGTTTCCTTGGGCACAGGGACTATGGTGGTCTGCTTGAAACATGTAAGTACTACAGACTCAGTCAGGGAGAGGTAAAAATGTCAGTGAAGACACCTGCCAGTTGGTCCGCGCATGCTTTGAGTACACGTCCTGGTAATTCGTCTGGCCCCGTGGCTTTGTGAATGTTGACCTGTTCAAAGGGCTTGCTCACATTGGCTACCGAGAGCGTTATCACACAGTCATCCAGAACAGCTGGTGCTCTGATGTATGCTTCAGTGTTGCTTGCCTCGAAGCGATTATAAAAAGGTACTTAGCTCGTCTAGTAGGTCCGTAATAGTTGTCAAGCACTGGCACCTCCAACGAGCATCAGAGCCGGTGTATCAGAGGATTCAATCTTAATCCTGTATTTATGCTTTGCTTGTTTGATGGTTTGCCTGAGGGTATAGCGGGATTTCTCATAAGCGTCCGGATTAGTGTCCCACTCCTTGAAGCGGCAGCTCTACCCATTAGCTCGATGCGGATATTGCCTGTAATCCATAGCTTCTGGTTGGGATATGTACGTACGTTCACTGTGGGGACGACGTCGTTGACTCCTCAATGCCATTGGATGAATCCCGGAACATATTCCAGTCTGTGCTGCAAAACAGTCCTGTAGTGTAGCATCCGCGTTGTCTGACCACTTCCGTATTGAGCGAGTCACTGGTAATTCCTGCTTTAGTTTTTGCTTGTAAGCAGCAATCAGGAGGATAGAATTATGGTCAGATTTTCCAAACGGAGGGCAAGGGAGAGATTTGCATGCGTATCTGTGTGTGGAGTAAAGGTGGTCTAGTTTTTTTCCCCCCTCTGGTTGCACATGTGACATGCTGGTAAAAATGTAGTAAAAAATTCAGGACCTAATTAAGTAATTAATTTTGCCTGAATTAAAGTCCCCGGCCACTAGGAGCGCCACTTCTGGATGAGCATTTTCTTGTTTGCTCATGGCCTTATAGAGTTGGTTGAGTGCGGTCTTAGTGCAGCATCAGTCTGTGGTGGTAAATAGACGGCTAGGAATAATATAGACTACAAAAATCTCTGAAACTGGAAACACATCTCCCTCACTAGCTTTAAGCACCAGCTGTCAGAGCAGCTCACAGATCACTGCACCTGTACATAGCCCATCTATAATTTAGCCCAAACTACTACCTCTTCCCCTACTGTATTTATTTATTTTATTTATTTTGCTCCTTTGCACCATATTATTTATATTTCTACTTTGCACTTTCTTCTACTACAAATCTACCATTCCAGTGTTTTACTTGCTATATTGTATTTACTTCGCCACCATGGCCTATTTATTGCCTTTACCTCCCTTATCTCACCTCATTTGCTCACATTGTATATAGACTTATTTTTCTACTGTATTATTGACTGTATGTTTGTTTTACTCCATGTGTAACTCTGTGTTGTTGTATGTTGTCGAACTGCTTTGCTTTATCTTGGCCAGGTCGCAATTGTAAATGAGAACTTGTTCTCAACTTGCCTACCTGGTTAAATAAAGGTGAAATAAAATAAAATAATAAATAAAAAGGACGTGGCAGGGGGTATTTGTTTAGAGTGTTTCGGGGTTTGTTGGGCAATGTGTTTTTGTAGGGGGAAGTTTGTTTAGAGTGTTCCGGGGTTTTGGTTAATGTTCTATGTTAGTATATTTCTATGTTCTAGTCTAATCTTTCTAGTTCTATGTTTAGTTTATTGATATGGCCTTCAATTGGAGGCAGCTGTTCCTCGTTGCCTCTGATTGAAGGTCCTATGTATAGGGGTGTTTGTGCTGTGGGGGTTTGTGGGTAGTCAAAACTGTTCGCTGCTCTGGCACCCCAATGGTGGAACAAGCTCCCTCACGACGCCAGGACAGCGGAGTCAATCACCACCTTCCGGAGACACCTGAAACCCCACCTCTTTAAGGAATACCTGGGATAGGATATAGTAATCCTTCTAACCCCCCCCCCCCCCCCCCCAAAAGATTTAGATGCACTATTGTAAGTGGTTGTTCCACTGGACATTATAAGGTGAATGCACCAATTTGTAAGTCGCTCTGGATAAGAGCGTCTGTTAAATGTAAATGTAAATGTAGTTGTCTCCTGTTTTGTGTCTGTGCACCTGACAGAAATGTTTAGTCTCGTTTGTTGTTTTGTATACGTGTTTCTTTTGTTTTTCCTTCTTTTAATAAAAATTAAGAAGATGAGTTTACACGTTCCCGCTGCACCTTGGTCCAATCCGTACGACGGCCATTACAGCTATCTTCTGTATACCACCCCTACCTTGTCACAACAGAACTGATCGGCTCAAACACATTAAGAAGGAAAGAAATTCCACAAATTAACGTTTAACAAGGCACACCTGTTAATTTAAATGCATTCCTGGTGACTACCTGATGAAGCTGGTTGAGAGAATGCAAAGTGTGTGCAAAGCTGTCATCAAGGCAAAGGGTGGCTACTTTGAAGAATCTCAAATATAAAATATATTTTGATTTGTTTAACAATTTTTTGGTTACTAACTGATTTCATGTGTTATTTCATAGTTTTGATGTCTCCACTATTATTCTACAATGTAGAAAATAGTAAACAACCTTTGAACGGGCAGCCATCAACATCATAGAGCCTTGCACTTCCTGTTCTTTATCAGAATAAACTACAAATCAACAGGCTGACTTTCTTTAATAAACACGAGAGAGTAACGACAACATCTGTCACACGTGTGTGTGTGTGCCGTGCGTGGGTGATATTGTGCGTGCATGTTTGCGTCTGTGTATGTGTTTGTGTGATGCAGAGTTGAAATAGGGCACTAACTGATAGACGGTCATAACCTCTAATCAAACACTCTATAACAGTATTCTGATGTCAGTCTTTCCGCTTGTCACGTGATCTAATTTCCCCTTCAGTTTACACACTGATTTTAGGACACCTGCATACTGTTCCAGTAACCGTTTTGTGGAGCACAAACTGACACATATTCAGAATGTGGTAGATACAGTATTTCCATTCAGCCTGGGGTTATGGTGTATTATAAAGATATACTGTACATCCTCTATTTTTCAGTCATCGTCCATAGCAGGGGCTTTTATCCATTAGATGAAACTGTTACAGTACAATCAACCCAATAATCAATTCATACTCAGAACGTTATAGTTGCACCAATCCTGTACCATTTGAACCCGGACAACGTCAGGGAAACACGGTCTCCTTTTAATCTGTCTCTCTCCTAGTCTCCCCTCAACACCGGGTCTCTCTCCTAGTCTCCCCTCAACACCGGGTCTCTCTCCTAGTCTCACCTCAACACCGGGTCTCTCTCCTAGTCTCCCCTCAACACCATGTCTCTCTCCTAGTCTCCCCCCAACACCATGTCTCTCTCCTAGTCTCCCTCAGCCCTCAACACAGTTCCAACCTACAGCCAGCTAGTCACTCCCAGCCCTCAACACCATGTCTCTCTCCTAGTCTCCCCTCAACACCGGGTCTCTCTCCTAGTCTCCCCTCAACACCATGTCTCTCTCCTAGTCTCCCTCAACACCATGTCTCTCTCCTAGTCTCCCTCAGCCCTCAACACCATGTCTCTCTCCTAGTCTCCCCCAACACCATGTCTCTCTCCTAGTCTCCCTCAGCCCTCAACACCATGTCTCTCTCCTAGTCTCCCTCAACACCATGTCTCTCTCCTAGTCTCCCTCAACACCATGTCTCTCTCCTAGTCTCCCTCAACACCATGTCTCTCTCCTAGTCTCCCCTCAACACCATGTCTCTCTCCTAGTCTCCCTCAACACCATGTCTCTCTCCTAGTCTCCCCTCAACACCATGTCTCTCTCCTAGTCTCCCTCAACACCATGTCTCTCTCCTAGTCTCCCTCAACACCATGTCTCTCTCCTAGTCTCCCTCAACACCATGTCTCTCTCCTAGTCTCCCTCAACACCATGTCTCTCTCCTAGTCTCCCTCAACACCATGTCTCTCTCCTAGTCTCCCTCAACACCATGTATCTCTCCTAGTCACCCCCAGCCCTCAACACCATGTATCTCTCCTAGTCACCCCCAGCCCTCAACACCATGTATCTCTCCTAGTCACCCCCAGCCCTCAACACCATGTCTCTCTCCTAGTCTCCCTCAACACCATGTCTCTCTCCTTGTCTCCCTCAACACCATGTCTCTCTCCTAGTCTCCCCCCAACACCATGTCTCTCTCCTAGTCACCCCTCAACACCATGTCTCTCTCCTAGTCTCCCTCAACACCATGTCTCTCTCCTAGTCTCCCTCAGCCCTCAACACCATGTCTCTCTCCTAGTCTCCCCCAACACCATGTCTCTCTCCTAGTCTCCCTCAACACCATGTCTCTCTCCTAGTCTCCCTCAGACCTCAACACCATGTCTCTCTCCTAGTCTCCCCCAACACCATGTCTCTCTCCTAGTCTCCCTCAACACCATGTCTCTCTCCTAGTCTCCCCTCAACACCATGTCTCTCTCCTAGTCTCCCTCAACACCATGTCTCTCTCCTAGTCTCCCCCAGCCCTCAACACCATGTCTCTCTCCTAGTCTCCCCCAACACCATGTCTCTCTCCTAGTCACCCCTCAACACCGGGTCTCTCTCCTAGTCACTCCCAGCCCTCAACACAGTTCCACCCTACAGCCAGCTAGTCACTCCCAGCCCTCAACACAGTTCCACCCTACAGCCAGATAGTCACTCCCAGCCCTCAACACAGTTCCAACCTACAGCCAGCTAGTCACTCCCAGCCCTCAACACAGTTCCAACCTACAGCCAGCTAGTCACCCTCAGCCCTCAACACAGTTCCAACCTACAGCCAGCTAGTCACTCCCAGCCCTCAACACAGTTCCACCCTACAGCCAGCTAGTCACTCCCAGCCCTCAACACCATGTCTCTCTCCTAGTCACTCCCAGCCCTCAACACCATGTCTCTCTCCTAGTCACTCCCAGCCCTCAACACAGTTCCACCCTACAGCCAGCTAGTCACTCCCAGCCCTCAACACAGTTCCACCCTACAGCCAGCTAGTCACTCCCAGCCCTCAACACAGTTCCAACCTACAGCCAGCTAGTCACTCCCAGCCCTCAACACAATTCCAACCTACAGCCAGCTAGTCACTCCCAGCCCTCAACACAGTTCCACCCTACAGCCAGCTAGTCACTCCCAGCCCTCAACACAGTTCCAACCTACAGCCAGCTAGTCACCCCCAGGCCTCCCTCCACAGGCAGCCAAATAGTGCCCGACCCAGGTCCTTACCATACAGGGGAGCGAGGCTCGGCGGACAGTCTGTGACCGTGCAGGTCTCCTGAAGCTGCGTTTTCTCTCTGAAGTTCTGTTGCCTCCCTCTCCAGCTCCATGACCCCAGTAGCTGCTCATCCAGTTGGTGAAGTTCCCATCATCATCCTCGTCTTCGTTGGAGAAGGCCGGGAGAAGCCTCAGAGCCATTGTGGCAGGCAGCTGGCAGGTGGGGAGCAAAATAAGAAAAGAGAGGTTATCCTTCTCTTAGTTGGTCCTGGTCTGGCCGGATGGTTCTGGGCTCTGGGATCCGGGCTCTGGGCCGTGTCAGGCTCCTGGTCTGGTCGGATGGTGCTGGGCTCTGGGCCGTGTCAGGCTCCTGGCCTGGCCGGATGGTTCTGGGCTCTGGGATCAGGGTTCTGGGCTGTGTCAGGCTCCTGGTCTGGTCGGATGGTGCTGGGATCAGGGCTCTGGGCTGTGTCAGGCTCCTGGTCTGGTCGGATGGTGCTGGGATCAGGGCTCTGGGCTGTGTCAGGCTCCTGGTCTGGCCGGAGGGTTCTGGGCTCTGGGATCAGGGCTCTGGGCTGTGTCAGGCTCCTGGTCTGGTCGGATGGTGCTGGGATCAGGGCTCTGGGCCGTGACAGGCTCCTGGTCTGGTCGGATGGTTCTGGGCTCTGGGCTCTGGGCTATGGCAGGCTCCTGGTCTGGTCAGATGGTGCTGGGCTCTGGGCTCTGGGCCGTGGCAGGCTCCTGGTCTGGTCAGATGGTGCTGGGCTCTGGGCCGTGGCAGGCTCCTAGTCTGGTCAGATGGTGCTGGGCTCTGGGCTCTGGGCCGTGGCAGGCTCCTGGTCTGGTCAGATGGTGCTGGGCTCTGGGCCGTGGCAGGCTCCTGGTCTGGTCAGATGGTGCTAGGCTCTGGGCTCTGGGCCGTGGCAGGCTCCTGGTCTGGTCAGATGGTGCTGGGCTCTGGGCCGTGGCAGGCTCCTGGTCTGGTCAGATGGTGCTGGGCTCTGGGCCGTGGCAGGCTCCTGGTCTGGTCGGATGGTGCTGGGCTCTGGGCTATGGCAGGCTCCTGGTTGAGGCTGCTCTCTGCTGTGTGCTTTGTGCTCCCAAGCTGAAAGTCTACTGATCTGGGCTGTCTCTCAGTTCAGACTGTTCTGCGCTGTGCAACGTGCTCCCAAACTGCTCGTCTATCGACTACTACACTGATCAGACCTCCCAACACATTGTCCCAGAAACCAGAGGTAAAGTTACTCAACTTCCATCCCAACAGTCCTCTAACCCTCGTCAGTGTAGTTCGGTATTCTCAGCTAAGACAAAAATTAAACACACACAGCTTTCACCCCGTGTCTTTAAACCAGTGAATCCTCTGTAAGCTATTTAGCATCGCTGTGGAAGAGTGAGAGTGAGAGGGAGGGAGGAGGGAGGGAGAGTTGGGTGGTGCTGCTTTGAATCTTTCCATTACAGACCCAGGCCCCGAGGGGCCCGGGAACTCTAATTTTCCCATACTTTCCACTGGCTGGGCTCATCAAACCAAACCTGTCAATAGTTTTGGAGCGCTGGCTACTCTGTCTCCCCTGTGCTGTTGTTGTGCTGGTGGCCTGGGGCGGGTGGAATACAGGTCAGGGTGGGAGCGGCAGTAGAAGGGCAGTAGGGGGACTTTTGCTAGGGTAATGATTCAATATTTCTTATTTACAAAACTTAAGGTTACTTGCATTTATTTTTATTTAATTTAACCTTTATTTAACTTGGCAAGTCAGTTAAGAACAAATTCTTATTTACAATGACGGCCTACCCCGGACGACGCTGGGCCAATTGTGCGTCACCCTGTGGGACTCCTAATCATGGCTAGATGTGATACAGCCTGGATTCAAACCAGGGAATGTAGTGACGCCTCTTGCACTGAAATGCAGTGTCTTACACCGCTGCGCCACTCGGAAGCCCTAACCCCAGTTCTCTGATAATATGAGTTAGATATATCACATGTGCGAATAGCTAGGACCGCCTACTCTCATAAGAACCAATCAAAAGAGTCTGTTGGAGACAGATAAGTAGAGTAGCGAATGAGGTGAGACCCTCACTTCCATAAATGGATCCACTCTCCTCCCTTCTGGTTATTCTCGCGCGTGCTTCTCTTCCTCACACTCTTGCCAGTAGGGGAATGCGGTGATACATCTCACTCATAATATCAGAGAACCGGGGTTACGCAAGTAACCTGAAGTTCTCTTTCCAATGCTTACTTCAATGTATCACGTGTGGGGATATGGCTGACTCCTGTATCGCAGGAAACCTGCCCTCTGAAGCCAGGGCAGGGCAGGGCAGGGCAGGCCAGGGCAGGGCAGGACATCCTGGCAGGCCACGGCAGGGCAGGACATCCTGGCAGGCCAGGGCAGGCCAGGGCAGGCCAGGGCAGGCCAGGGCAGGCCAGGGCAGGGCAGGACATCCTGGCAGGCCAGGGCAGGGCAGGGCAGGCCAGGGCAGGACGTCCTGGCAGGCCAGGGCAGGGTAGGACATCCTGGCAGGCCAGGGCAGGGCAGGACGTCCTGGCAGGCCAGGGCAGGCCAGGACAGGGCAGGCCAGGGCAGGGCAGGACGTCCTGGCAGGCCAGGCCAGGGCGGGGCAGGGCAGGGCAGGGCAGGGCAGGATGATTTACAGATAATAACGGTTAGTCGTAGGCCCATTGTATTATGGGATTGCGCGGTCTTTTCGGGTGAATTCTTGCACAAGAACTTATCCAGAATCAACGATTAAAATGTTTCAGTGCATTCAGGCAATTTGCTGCTTTTAAGTCTCACTTACAGTGACCACAAGGGATATCAAAGATCTATGAAAAGTGCTCAATTTCAACCAGTAGACAACATTTTGATTTGCTCAATAGACATTTGTCAGTTCAGATGTTTACATTTGACTGAATGTATTTTTCTTTTCAAGGATCATTTGCAAGAAGGCAGAGAAATGAGGTGACCTTTAATGGGATGTGAAAATCTACATTTGCGTCTCATATATCCAGAACACAAAAACAGCTCAGTCAAACATGCATACAGTATGAGACAGTGTTGGAAACACAAAGTGAAAATGTTACTGAGACCCCTGGTGTGTCTACAGACAATGACTTTTCCCAGGACCTGTAGGCAGACGGCCCCTTGGACAGTGTTGATGAAGCTCTCTTTTTAAAAAATCTGACACTGTTTTATTTAAACCTCCAGGAAAAGTTATTGTTACCTGTCTCTGTCATTGTCTATTATTGAAGAATTTCAAGATATTCATGACCTTGGTCAATCACGTCTTCTTTCAAAGCTCAATGAGAAGTTGGGTGTACTTGGCATTCCTGAGAATTATATAAAACATGTAATTGAACAACTCGAAAAGGAGGATCTTCTCAAGGCCTCTAATGGATCTTCTTCTTCTTCTGTAATGGATCTTCTTCTTCTTCTCTAATGGATCTTCTTCTTCTCTAATGGATCTTCTCAAGGCCTCTAATGGTTCTTCTTCTTCTCTAATGGTTCTTCTTCTTCTCTAATGGATCTTCTTCTTCTCTAATGGTTCTTCTTCTTCTCTAATGGTTCTTCTTCTTCTCTAATGGATCTTCTTCTTCTTCTCTAATGGATCTTCTTCTTCTTCTGTAATGGTTCTTCTTCTTCTCTAATGGTTCTTCTTCTTCTCTAATGGATCTTCTTCTTCTTCTCTAATGGATCTTCTTCTTCTTCTCTAATGGATCTTCTTCTTCTTCTGTAATGGTTCTTCTTCTTCTCTAATGGATCTTCTTCTTCTGTAATGGATCTTTCTCAATAGATCAGCGTCAGAAGACTATCTTTAAAAACACCTTACATTATGTTGTATTTAGGCACTAATGAATCCGTGAAAGAGTGCTTTGCCCAGTATGTCCCTATAAATAAAACACTTGGTGCCCTTTTTGAGTCAGAGACATTCAAGACACAATATGAGAAAGCACACGCTCACAGCCGATATCTGCCCAGTGACACAAGCCTACCAGACGAGCTAAATAACTTCTATGCTCAATACGAGGCAAGTAACACTGAAACATGCATGAGAGCATCAGCTGTTCTGGACGACTGTGTGATCACGCTCTCCGCAGCCGATGTGAGTAAGACCTATAAGCAGGGCAACATTCACAAGGCTGCTGGGCCAGACGGGTTGAGAGCTTCAAGTTCCTTGGCGTCCACATCACCAACAAACTAACATGGTCCGAGCACACCAAGACAGTCATGAAGAGGGCATGACAAAACCTATTCCCCCTCAGGAGACTGAAAAGATTTGGCATGTGTCCTCAGATCCTCAAAAGAATTTACAGCTGCACAATCGAGAGCATCCTGACGGGTTGCATCACTGCCTGGTACGGGAACTGCTCGGCCTCCGACCGCAAGTACTACAGACAGTAGTGCGAACGGGTCTAGTACATCACTGGGGCCAAGCTTCCTGCCATCCAGGACTTCTATACCAGGCGGTGTCAGAGGAAGGCCCTAAAAATTGTCAAATTCTCCAGCCAACCTCGTCATAGACTGTTCTCTCTGCTACCGCATGGCAAGTGGTCCTGGAGCGCCAAGTCTAGGTCCAAGAGGCATTTAACCAGCTTCTACCCCCCAAGCCATAAGACTCCTGAACAGCTAATCAAATGGCTACGCAGACTATTTGCAGTGCCCCCCCCCCCCCCCCCCCCACTGCTGTTACTCTCTGTTATTATCTATGCATAGCCATTGTAATAACTCTACCTACATATACATAATTACCTCAATTACCTCAACACCGGTTCCCCCCGCACATTGACACATTGACTCTGTACCGGTACCCCCTGTATATAGCCTCCACATTGACTCTGTACCGGTACCCCCTGTATATAGCCTCCACATTGACTCTGTACCGGTACCCCCTGTATATAGCCTCCACATTGACTCTGTACCGGTACCCCCTGTATATTGCGCCCTCTATTATAAATCCTTAAAATGTCATAGATACAAGTAATTACTGTAAAATAGAAGCACAATAATATGTTGTAATTAGAAAGTTGTGCAGGTACTGTAAGAATACAGCAAATTGCTGTTATTTATAAACAGTAAGTTATTGTAGTACATCTACAGCAACATGTTGTAATTCTAATTTACATTAAATGATTGTTGTTTTACAGAACTTTTACTGGAAACTTTTTTTGCCATTAATTTACTGTAATTTCTACAGTAAATGCTTTATCCTCTTTGAGGTAGGTGGGACGCTACCGTCCCACCTGGCCAACATCCGGTGAAATTGCAGAGCACGAAATTCAAATTACAAAAATCGTAAAATTAAACATTCATGAAAATACAAGTGTCATACATCATTTAAAAGCTTAACTTCTTGTTAATCCAGCCGCTTTGTCAGATTTCAAAAAGGTTTTACGGCAAAAGCACACCATGAGATTATCTGAGGACAGCGCCCCGCACAGAAAAGCATTACATACATTTTCCAACCAATGAGAGGCGTCACGAAAGTCAGAAATAGCGATAAAATAAATCACTTACCTTTGAAGATCTTCATCTGGTTGCAATCACAAGGGTCCCAGCTACATAACAAATGGTCCTTTTGTTCGATAAAGTCCTTCTTTATATCCAAAAAAAGTCAGTTTAGTTGGCGCACTTGACTCAGTTTCCCTCGTTCAAATGCAGACAAATGAATCCCGTAAGTTACCAATAAACCTCGTCCAAACAAGTCAAACAACGTTTCTAATCAATCCTCAGGTACCCTAATATGTAAATAAATGATAACATCTTAGACGGAGAATAGTATGTTCATTACCGGAGATAAATAACGAAGTGCGCACTCTCATCCACGCGCGTGAAAACACTACAGCCAAAATGGGAGCCAAAACACTACAGCCAAAAACTACACATTTTTCAAAAAACAAGCCTGAAACTCTTTCTAAAGACTGTTGACATCTAGTGGAAGCCCTAGGAACTGCAATATGGAAGGTATTCCTTTTAAATTCCCATAGAGAGCCATTATAATCAGTGGTGATCTCAACAACAAAAAAATCCGGATGGATTCTCCTGCCATATCAGTTCTGTTATACTTACAGACATTATTTTAACAGTTTGAGAAACTTTACACTGTTTTCTATCCAATACTACCAATTATATGCATATCCTAGCTTCTGGGCCTGAGTAACAGGCCGTTTACTTTGGGAACCTCATTCATCCAAACTTCCGAATACTGCCCCCTACCCCGATGAAGTTAATAAAGTGTGCTGTTAAAGGATTGTAAACACAAAAGTCCCAGGATGCTAACAGCTTAGTGTTAGCTTATAATGGAGTCTACATCACACGGCAGTGGCTCCCTCTGCTGGATGCTAACAGCTTAGTGTTAGCTTATAATGGAGTCTACATCACAGGGCAGTGGCTCCCTCTGCTGGATGCTAACAGCTTAGTGTTAGCTTATAATGGAGTCTACATTACACGGCAGTGGCTCCCTCTGCTGGATGCTAACAGCTTAGAGACTGGGTGTAAGCGACATGCCCCCCTTAGGGACTGCACCACAGTTATTGATAAAATGCATCACTGTCGGGGCCTTGGCAGGCTAAGAAAGTGGCAAAAGTACCATAACGAAATTAACCTTCTCTCCATCCAAAAGGTCCTGCAAGGGCATAGGATAGTGGAAAACAGAGTGTAGGGAGGAAAAAAACTGTATAGTCACACCATTTCTACACACGCGTAATCAGGGGCTGGCACTGTAAAACAGAGAATGAGATAAGGGGCTGGCACTTTTGGCGTACAAGCCACCAGGGGGAGACTTGTCGAGGTGACAAATGGAGTCTACATCACACGGCAGTGGCTCCCTCTGCTGAATGAGCCAGGTCTCGACGGGTCCTCCGGCCAGGACAAATTGGGGCCCAACAGATTTACCACGTGAACCTATTGAAGAGGTGGCACGTGAGGACAGCCTTGGCCGTGTTGTGGTCAAAACCCGGGATGTTGATGGGACGAGTGGTGGTTCAGAGCAATGAGGACCTCGGACCGGCCCAGAAGCAAGCGCTCCGGGAGCTCATCGATTGGAACACTGCCGTGTTTTCTGAGAACGACCCTCATTGAACACCATGTCCTCACCCGGCCTGTAGAAACGGTACGAAAGAGGCCATACTGGATCCTCGAGGTCCGAAGAAAGGCTGTGAAGCAGGAGGTGGAGGCTATGCTGAGGATGGGAGTCACCGAGGAGTCCCAAAGCACATGGTGCAGCCCCAACGTGTTGGTATTCAAACCGAATGGTCGTCTACATTTCTGCAATGACTTCCGGGGTGTGAACAACATCAGTTTGTTCGACGCCTACCCCATGCCAAGGATAAACAAGCTTTTCGACCGGTTGGGAAAGGCCCGGTAGATCAGCACCCTGGACCTGACCAAGGGATATTGGCAGGTACCCTTGGTAGCCTCCTCCCGGGAGAAGATGGCATTCTCGACTCTGGACGGCTTATACCAATACAAGGTCCTCACGTTCGGTCTCCATGTTCCAGCGCCTGATGGACCAAGTTCTCCAACACACAGTGGACTATTTGGATGACATCCACAGCCAAGAGCAACTGACGCGCCTCCAGGCAGTACTGGACACACTCAGGCAAGCCAGGTTGACAGCGAATCCCAAGAAATGCAAGCTGGGGTTCGTGGAGGTGGAGAACCTGGGGTATTTGATCGGACGGGGGAATGTCAAGCCCCAGGCGTTTCGTGATTGCCCCGTTCCCCGCACCAAGACACAGGTCAAGTCCTTCCTGGGGCTGGTGGGATACTATAGCCGGGATACTATAGCCCAGAGGGATAATCTCACAGGCAATGCCCGGAGGGATAATCTCACAGGCAATGCCCCGAGGGATTTACATTTTTTTTTTTTACATTTTAGTCATTTAGCAGACGCTCTTATCCAGAGCGACTTACAGTAGTGAATGCATACATTTCATTTCATACATTTTTTTTTCTTCATTTTTTTCCACCGTGCTTGCCCCCCGTGGGAATCGAACCCACAACCCTGGCGTTGCAAACACCATGCTCTACCAACTGAGCCACAGGGAAGGCCCGGAGGGATAATCTCACCGGAAATGCCCTTAGGGCTATTCTCACAGGCTATGCCCCGAGGATAATCTCACAGGCAATGCCCGGAGGGCTAAAGCATCCTGGTGAAAATGTAGAATTGCTTCGTTCACTAGGGCCCTGCATGACGATAGCTGTCAGGACTGGTGGTAAGCAGGGTGGTAACTGCAGACTGGAAAATCACTAGGCATCACCCACTCCTCCTGGGTGTGTCAGCTCTTCCATCCCAAACAGCGTGGTCACTGTGTAATGGGATGGGGTCTACCTATCAGATCATCCCTTCTACCAGGCCGGATAGATACAGGGAGGGGGCTCTCTCTGGACAGAGAGATTCAGAAAGTAATGTAAGGAATAACTAAACTAACTGATCTCTAGCTCAATGGAGAGTGCTCTCCATAACAGAACCAAGTCATCTTTGCCAAGTGGAGGGGAAAAAACGACACTCAGAATCATAAAAAGGGCTGAGGGGTTTCCAAGGGAACCCTGGAAACCTGTCCTCACATGGAACGGTGGAGCAGAATACATTTACATTTTACGCTCTTATCCAGAGCGACTAACAATTAATGCATTCATTTTAAGATAGCTAAGCAACCACATATATCAGTCATAGTAAGTACATTTTTCCTCAATAAAGAAGCTATCAGCAAAGTCAGAGCTAGTAAGGCGGGAAAAGTGTGAGTGTTTGTTCTCAAAAGCCTTTTGGATCGAGATGGGGGGGTCGGGATAGAGCGTGAGGAGGGGCTGCGAGGGGGGGTGGGGGTACTGTGGGATTATCAGATTTCAGAAGATGGGCAGGGACTGAGCTGTTCTAGCTTCAGGGGAAATCTGTTTCCACCATTGGGATACCAGGACAGAGAAGAGCTATGATTGGACTGAGCTGGAACTGCCCTCCCGTAGGGGTGGCAGCTGAGTACAGCTATCTGAAGGGTAGGATGATTGACAATCCGTAATGAGTTTCGACTGCCGTCATGAATAGATTTACTATGTCGATGATAGTGACTGCAGTCGTGGTGGGGGGCGGGGGAAGTGTGAAGGTACAGTAACAGCCAAAAATGTTTGATGTGCAGTATTGACCTTGTGGTCATGGACTAAGGGACAAATTATGTGGATAATTGAGTATGCCGCTTGGGCCATGCTAGCCATAATTGGGATCTTGATGGTAGGGGCCTTGTTCTACCATGCCATCAGAACCCTAATATTTAAGAGCATTAATACCTATGGCTGGCTGGACGATACAGTCAAACTATTGACTTACAGGGCTTGTAGTCACCAATGGGGGAATTCTGGGTGAACGTGTGAGGGAAACCAATAGGGTCTAACATCCCATTGGCATAGAACAGATCGGATGGATGGTCCATGCCTCAATCTCATTCACATCAAGGGTGGTGTGAAATGATTAACATGTATTTTCTCTCTCTTCTCTGCTCATGTTTTCCAGGTGATGTGGAATATGTGAATGATCACTGTTCCAGAATAGGGACCATTGGAGACTATCTGACTTTACCCCGTTTTAATCCGTTTATAATGGTATAATTAGCTTAGAAGTAATAAGAATCAGGTTATGAGTTAGATGGAATGATCTATGTGCATTGTATTTGAGGGAAAGGGGGCCTGGAGTTAGATGGAATGATCTATGTGCATTGTATTTGAGGGAAAGGGGGCATGGAGTTAGATGGAGGGAAAGGGGGCCTGGAGTTAGATGGAGGGAAAGGGGGCCTGGAGATAGATGGAGGGAAAGGGGGCATGGAGATAGATGGAGGGAAAGGGGGCATGGAGATAGATGGAGGGAAAGGGGGCCTGGAGATAGATGGAGGGAAAGGGGGCATGGAGATAGATGGAGGGAAAGGGGGCATGGAGATAGATGGAGGGAAAGGGGGCATGGAGATAGATGGAGGGAAAGGGGGCCTGGAGTTAGATGGAGGGAAAGGGGGCCTGGAGTTAGATGGAGGGAAAGGGGGCATGGAGATAGATGGAGGGAAAGGGGACCGGGAGAGAGATGGAGGGAAAGGGGGCATGGAGATAGATGGAGGGAAAGGGGGCCTGGAGTTAGATGGAGGAAAAGGGGGCTTGGAGATAGATGGAGGGAAAGGGGGCATGGAGATAGATGGAGGGAAAGGGGGCCTGGAGATAGATGGAGGGAAAGGGGGCATGGAGATAGATGGAGGGAAAGGGGGCCTGGAGATAGAGCTGATACATCGTAATTACTGTTCTATAACATATCTTTACTGTTATATATCATTATACTCACTGTCTTATATCTTTACTGTTATATATCATTATACTCACTGTCTTATATCTTTACTGTTATATATCATTATACTCACTGTCTTATATCTTTACTGTTATATATCATTATACTCACTGTCTTGTATCTTTACTGTTATATATCATTATTCTCACTGTCTTATATCTTTACTGTTATATATCATTATACTCACTGTATTATATCTTTACTGTTATATATCATTATACTCACTGTCTTATATCTTTACTGTTATATATCATTATACTCACTGTCTTATATCTTTACTGTTATATATCATTATACTCACTGTCTTATATCTTTACTGTTATATATCATTATTCTCACTGTCTTATATCTTTACTGTTATATATCATTATACTCACTGTCTTATATCTTTACTGTTATATATCATTATACTCACTGTCTTATATCTTTACTGTTATATATCATTATACTCACTGTCTTATATCTTTACTGTTATATATCATTATACTCACTGTCTTATATCTTTACTGTTATATATCATTATTCTCACTGTCTTATATCTTTACTGTTATATATCATTATACTCACTGTCTTATATCTTTACTGTTATATATCATTATACTCACTGTCTTATATCTTTACTGTTATATATCATTATACTCACTGTCTTATATCTTTACTGTTATATATCATTATACTCACTGTCTTATATCTTTACTGTTATATATCATTATTCTCACTGTCTTATATCTTTACTGTTATATATCATTATAAACTCTTAAGATGAACATACAGTTTTTATATATGCTTGCGGTCCATGTACACTGGGGAGTGGTAAAAATAATTAAACAGCAGCAGTAAAATAACAAGCGAGGCTATATACAGGGGGTACCGGTACAGAGTCAATGTGGAGGCTATATACAGGGGGTACCGGTACAGAGTCAATGTGGAGGCTATATACAGGGGGTACCGGTACAGAGTCAATGTGGAGGCTATATACAGGGGGTACCGGTACAGAGTCAATGTGGAGGCTATATACAGGGGGTACCGGTACAGAGTCAATGTGGAGGCTATATACAGGGGGTACCGGTACAGAGTCAATGTGGAGTCTATATACAGGGGGTACCGGTACAGAGTCAATGTGGAGGCTATATACAGGGGGTACCAGTACAGAGTCGATGTGCGTGATCACCTGTCCTGTGTCCTCAGACCAGTGATATACTCCACCTGTCCTGTGTCCTCAGACCAGTGCAGATGGAGGAAATGAGATGGTGAGGAGAACCTGTTTTAAAGTATTCACATGATGCAAAGGAAGTGTAGAGTACTGTTTTTTTTTATTCTGCTCCTGTATATATGAATTAAAAATCAGCCTTGAACTTTTTCTTTTGTTTAAATAGATAAACTATATTTATTATCTATTTATTGTCCCCAACCCTGTGCCCTAGACACCCAACTGAGCGACCCACACACGGAAGAGTAATCCTTATCTGTTTTATAGACCTGCTGCCAGTAGCCTGTATGCAGCGAAGACAGAAAGGTAAACACAGTCAGAGACCCACTAAAGCAGCACTGCCTCCTCTAGTGTCTGAGCCTGGCAGGCTTGGTCCAACAAAGCCAAAGCCCCGGATGGGAGAGCATAATATACAGGGAAATTCTCAAAGCTGCTAATGAGAACCTTGACGACCTTGTACCTAGCCGGTGGGGATTCCGGTGGCAGTGCTGGCAACTCTAGCTTCAGTAAGTCATGGGAAGGGGGTCACACTCAGACAATCAGAGAGGGAGCAAATTATTGTGGCCCTGGTGGAACAAAATAATCAAAAGGTCTGATTGCTCAGAGATGCTTGGGAAAAATGGTCACAACTGGGGACCAGTGTGTTTGTGTTTCAGGGTCGGGGGGTGTATCTCAGCCCCATCAGCTAGGACTTGACATTGGCTAATCAAATCTCTGCCTTCTCAAACAGCTACAACTCTATATGCATTCACACTTCAAGTCTTCTCTTGAGTTGGGCTCAGGGATGGAACAACTGTTGAACATCTGAGCTTGTGGTTATTTCGTGGGGGGAAGGGTGGGGAGTGTGTGTGTGTGTGTGTGTGTGGTGTGTGTGTGTGTGTGTGTGTGTGTGTGTGTGTGTGTGTGTGTGTGTGTGTGGGGGGGGGGGGCCCACATCTGTTGCATAGGGTAATGATGTTAGGGACAATACAGGATGAATCACAAAAATTGTTTGTTAAAAAATATTATTGCTTGACAAAAATGTAATATTTGTAATGCCAATCCTGGTTATAGGTAACAATCCTGGTTATAGGTAACAATCCTGGTTATAGGTAACAATCCTGGTTATAGGTAATAATCCTGGTTATAGGTAACAATCCTGGTTATAGGGAACAATCCTGGTTATAGGTAACAATCCTGTTTATAGGTAACAATCCTGGTTATAGGTAACAATCCTGGTTATAGGTAATAATCCTGGTTATAGGTAACAATCCTGGTTATAGGTAACAATCCTGTTTATAGGTAACAATCCTGGTTATAGGTAACAATCCTGTTTATAGGTAACAATCCTGGTTATAGGTAACAATCCTGGTTATAGGTAACAATCCTGTTTATAGGTAACAATCCTGGTTATAGGTAACAATCCTGTTTATAGGTAACAATCCTGGTTATAGGTAACAATCCTGGTTATATGTAATAATCCTGTTTATAGGTAACAATCCTGGTTATTGGTAACAATCCTGTTTATAGGTAACAATCCTGGTTATAGGTAACAATCCTGGTTATAGGTAATAATCCTGGTTATAGGTAACAATCCTTCGTATGAACTGCCAACATTATTACGCATATTATTTGTTAATTGTGGAAATAAATGAAAATATGCAAGATTTTTTAATATATACAGTACCAGTCATAAGTTTGGACACACCTACTCATTCCAGGGTTTTTCTTTCCAACAAGTGCTCAGCATATCTGGTAACTACTTCAAGACTGTTGGACAAGTATTCCAGGTGAAGCTGGTTGAGAGAATACCAAGAGTGTGCTAAGCTGTCATCAATGCAAAGGGTGGCAACTTTGAAGAATCTAAAATCTGAAATATATTTTGATTTGTTTAACACTTTTTTGGTTACCACATGATTCCATATGTGTTATTTCATAGTTTTGATGTCTTCACTATTATTCCACAATGTAGAAAATAGTAAAAAATAAATGAAAACCACTGGAATGAGTAGGTGTGTCAGAACATGTGACTGGTAAGATGGCGCAGACAGAGATGGTCGCCTCGCTTTACATTCTTAGGAAACTATGCAGACTTTTTTTGTTGTTGTATGTATTATTTCTTACATTGTTATCCCAGGAAATCTTAAGTCTTATTACATACAGCCGGGAGGAACTATTGGATATAAGAGCAACGTCAACTTACCAACATTACGACCAGGAATACGACTTTCCCGAAGCGGATCCTCTGTTTGGTCCACCACCCAGGACAATGGATCGGATCCTAGCCGGCGACCCAAAACAACGGCGCTGCAGAAGGGGCAGACGGAGCGGTCTTCTGGTCAGGCTCCGTAGACAGGCACATCGCCCACCGCTCCCGAGTTTACTGCTCGCCAATGTCCAGTCTCTTGACAACAAGGTAGACGAAATTTGAGCAAGGGTTGCCTTCCAGAGAGACATCAGAGATTGTAACATTCTCTGTTTCACGGAAACATGGCTCACTCAGGATATGTTGTCAGAGTCAGTACAGCCACCCAGTTGCTTCACGCATCACACGACAGAAACAAACATCTCTCTGGTAAGAAGAAGGGCGGGGGTGTATGCCTTATGATTAACGACTCATAGTGTAATCATAACAACATACAGGAACTCAAGTCCTTTTGTTCACCTGACCTAGAATTCCTTACAATCAAATGCCGACCGCATTATCTACCAATAGAATTCTCTTCGATTATAATCACAGCCGTATATATATCCCCCCCCCCCCAAGCAGACACCTCGACGGCCCTGAAATAACTTCATTGGACTCTATGTAAACTGGAAACCATATATCCTGTGGCTGCATTTATTGTAGCTGGGGATTTTAACAAAGCTGATCTGAAAAAGGGCTCCCTAAATTTTATCAGCATATCAAATGCATAACTCGAGCTGGTTGCATTCTGGATCATTGTTACTCTAAGTTCCGCGACGCATATAAAGCCCTCCCCCACCCTCCTTTTGGCAAATCTGACCACGACTCCATTTTGTTGCTCCCAGCCTATAGACAGAAACTATAACAGGAAACGCCCGTGCTCGGGTCTGTTCAACACTGGTCTGACCAATCGGATTCCACGCTTCAAGATTGCTTCGATCACGTGGACTGGAATATGTTCCGGATAGCCTCAGACAACAACATTGATCTATACGCTGACTCGGTGAGCGAGTTCATTAGCAAGTGCATCGGCGATGTTGTGCCCACGGTGACTATTACAACCTTCCCCAACCAGAAACTGTGGATTGATGGCAGCATTCGTGCAAAACTGAAAGCTGCTTTTAATCAGGGCAAGGTGACCGGAAACATCCCTGAATACAAACAGTGTAGCTACTCCCTCCGCAAGGCAATCAAACAAGCCAGGCGTCAGTATAGAGACAAAGTAGAGTCGCAATTCAACGGCTCAAACACGAGACGATTGTGGCAGGGTCTACAGTCAATCACGGACTACAAAAAGAAAACCAGCCCTGTCACAGACACCGACGTCTTGCTCCCAGACAAACTAAACAACATCTTTGCTCGCTTTGAGGACAATACAGTGCCACTGACAGGGCCCGCTACCAAAACCTGTGGGCTCTCCTTCACTGCAGCCAATGTGAGTAAAACATTTAAACGTGTTAACCCTTGCAAGCCTGCCAGCCCAGACGGCATCCCTAGCCGCGTCCTCAGAGCATACGCAGACCAGCTAGCTTGTGTGTTTACAGACATATTCAAT